>NW_017307744.1:152525-194027 GCF_000935625.1 Nanorana parkeri
ACAAATCCCAGCAATACATTATACAGCGGCGCAATGCACACAGAATACCACCAGCTATAGAGGAATATAGCAAATCCCAGCAATAATACAGCGCAATGCAGAATACCGCCAGCTATAATGTATTATTGCTGGGATTTGCTGTATTCCTCTATAGCTGGTGGTATTCTGAATTGCGCTGTATAATGTACTATTGCTGGGATTTGCTGTATTCCTCTATAGCTGGTGGTATTCTGCATTGCGCTGTATAATGTACTATTGCTGGGATTTGAAGTCCTCTATAGTCGGTGCCATTCTGCATTCATTGCTGTATAATTTTACACTTTCCAATTCACTATATTGCACACCACACTTTTTTTTTTTTTTTTACTTCCACTGCTCCAAGCTTGCTCCCGTGATGGACTACAATCTCAATACAAACTAGTAGTCCATCACTGGAGCCATTTTTTTTATCCGATTAATCGGACTTAATAATCGGCTAACTAATTGATTTAGAAAATAATCATTAGCTGCAGCCCTAAATTCGACCCCATCAATTATTCGAAGACTGGACGACTGGATCCATAAAGGTCAAGTTTACCTTACTGACCATGTTTCATGTTACACACATATTTAGAGTGTAACATGAATCCTATTCAGACCTCCATCACTATCTTACCAGAATCACAGGGTTCTTCTTCCCGCAGGCATTTGTTACATTTTTAAATTTGTCAGGGCTGTGCATGGCTCTGCCCCCACATAGCCACATGATCCATTCTCAGATCCTTTGAGATTGAGCAGGGCTCTACCCTTTCTTTCCCCTTACTGGATAATGAGACAGCCCTTCACATGAAAGGACCAATAGGCATACTCAGGAAGGGGTGGTGTAGGCTCAACTTTTGCAGGAAAGCTAAACACAAATAACCAATTCTGCTTCTAATTTGAAAGCTGAACTCTGCAATAAGCAAATGTTCTCTAAATACAAAAGGCATGTGTATTGTTACTTGAATCGTGGAATACTTTGTGTATTTCTTCCATATATGTGCAGTAATCCAGAGTGGAACGTTTCATCTGTGCAGCAGCTTCCGGTACTAAAGACCTGTCACTGCTGCTCTCTCCCCTTGTGCAGTGACTGGTCTTGCCTCCGCCCCCTCCTGTAGGTTTCTGCAGACAGCCTGCAGTGGCTGGAGCCTACTGGGTCCCTCCCACAGCTCTGCACAGGTTATGTACAACACAGTTATGTCACTGCTACTTTTTTATGGTAATATCTGTGTTTACAAAAGTATTCGCTGCACACAACGTTTATTAATATTAGGGATGCACCAATACCGATACTGGTATCTGTATCGGTGAAAATACTGAGCATTTGGGTGAGTACCTGTAATGTTACGATACTCACCCTGATACCGAAACTGTCGGTCAGAGGGAGCTGACCAATCAGAAAGCCAGGTGGCAGGTCATGATCTGCCACCTGGCTTCCTGATTGGCTAGGAAACCGGCTTTACTCTGTCTAGCGCCACTGTGAGGCAGCCTGGTTTCCCGAGTGGCCGGGAAGCTGGGTCCACTATACTTCGGGATGTCAATATCGGTACTCGGTATCAGTAAGTACTGATTAAAAAAATATCGGTACTCGATAGCAAAATACCACTATCGGTGCATCCCTTATTTATATCCTTTGTGGCTATTGAGGAATATATTTTGCTGAAAGTTTTTGTGCCCAGAGTTGAGTTATCTTTGTAAGCAAGCTTTGCTTATGCATTTTTTCTTTATAATCTTAGTCTACATTACCCAGACCTATGACAGGTTGCCTTTCAACAGCAGATGAATGCCGGCAGCAAGTCAGAACTAAATGTGGCACCCCTGAATGTAAAACCGCAGACCGGATCCACCTCCACAGTCAGATATATACATGCACTGACACCTTCTATAGCAGAAAAAAAAAATCTGCCTCCTGACAGTGACCTATGCAAAGAAATCTATGCCACATCTCTGATCAGACTACAGCCATCATGCCACCCAAATACAGAGCAAAGCTATACGTTTCTTTACAAGTGATAACAGCACTCCTGTGTTACAATCCACAATTACATCTATACGGGCCACCCCCCAGTCTGACAATCAAAGCCAATATGTACAGTCACGGCTATATTATGCAGCCTCAGGATCAGGGATCTCCATGATTACAAAGACAGTCATCAACAGCCAATCACATTCCTCCCACGTTAACAAAAACTTGTAGCCCCCTCCCCGCCATAGGCACAGAGATGTGCAGCACATACGGACTCTGATCTACGGAAGCCGGTACACTCACATCGCTGATGTCGGACTCTAGAAGCAGAAGTTGTGATCTCCAGCAATCCGTAACAGTGTTTACCGGAAGCCGCAGGATCCACCAGCCTCACCAACCACTTCCCTGCTGCTGCGTGTGGTCACGCCCATTCTCCCACTGCCAGCCAATGGTGGCCCCGACGAGGAACCACAAATAGCAGGCCACTTGTTATAGGCGTCCCTGGCCTTCCTGAGGGAGAGGCGCTGTGATTGGCTGTTCCCGGCTCCCATCCATTGGTGGACCAGTCAGGAGAGGAAGGATGGAGGGGAGTGCTGGGCGGGCAGCGCACTTTTTAACACACTTCCACTCCAGTTGTAGTCATGAAGTACATGGTGTAAAGTGCTGTACTGGTGAACCTCGCTTCTCTTATTATAAATAATATATAATAATAATTATTGCTGTGTGTGTACCCGCACTTCCTTACCTGCATGATGCAGCCGAGGTTTGTAGGAGTGCTGTGCTTTCCTACGATTTAAAAACTCAAGCCAAAATTTTCTTTTTTTTTATAGTTTTGGAAAAAGTAAGGGGTCAACAGTGTTATAAACACCTGTCAGCTTTATTTTTCTGCCATCTGTGTCTTACTGGGTAGATTTCTCTTCACTTCCTGCCTGAAAACCACCACAGGAAATGACAGAAAATCCCTCCAAAGTGAGGAAAAGCATTGGTGGTCACCAGCAGGGCCGGCCTTAGGGGTGTGCGAGCTGTGCGGCTGCACAGGGCGCCATGTCAACAAGGTCCTCCGTGTGAGAGGGACAAACACTGGAGCGATCGTCTGATCACTCCAGTGTTTGTAAATAACTGGGAACACATAGTACTATGATTTAGGCTGGTTCATACCTAGGCGTATCGAATGCGCAATCTACCGCGATTCACGGTGACAAACGCTCATTTCCGAGGGCTAACTGGCTGTATCCCAATGGATATGCGCGGCAAATACGCCCCAAAGAAGCTCCTGTACTTCTTTGGGCGTAGGGCGTTTTGTAGCGCGTTCATACGGCCTGTAATACGCCCAGGTGTGAACCATACCCATAGGAAATAATGGGATTTCGGTGTTTGGGCGTTTTGCAGAGCGTAGGAACGCGCTACAAAACGCCCAGGTGTGAACCGGGCCTTACATCACATCCTGTTCATTCAAGATTTCCTCAATGGGGAGAAGCACTGAGTACTGAGTGCTTCCCATTCATTGAGTGCTGAGGCTGCTGAAAAAGAAAATCGAGGATTTGGTGTCTTCAATTTCTTTTCTATTTTAAAAGGGAAATGTCAGGGGTCTGTTTGGACCCCTAATATTTCCCCGTAGCCCCCCAACAGTACAAAATAAATAAATAATAAAAAATGAAAACTGCCCCCCTCCCCTCGCCCTCCTTCCTCCCACACACACATATTATTAGACATGTGCGAAGACTAAAAATAAATTTCAGATGAAATGAACGAAAACTAAAAAGGTTTTCATTTGTTTCATCAAACAAAACACTTTTTTATGCTATTTTGGATTCCGCCATTGGCGTGGTCTAGAGGCAGGGCGCATGATGTCATATAACACCGCACGTGTTGGGCGCCGCCATCTTGGTGTATACCAAGATGGTAGGGCCAATATCGGCGTGTAACATCACCTGACGCCACGCATGCATGGCGTCATGTAACGTCATGCTCCCCGCCTCCAAGATGGTGGCACGCAACATGGCCGTCGCACATTCTCAAATTACTATGCGCCTGAATATATTTTTTGTCTATTCGGACATATAGTAATTCATTAATTTTACATGTAGTCCGGGTTTTGTGTTCTGTTTTCTATTTTTACTTTTCTAGATGCACTTACTTGAAATAAGGGTCGGCATGACATCCTGACACTTTATTTGTATAGACTCTATTTTAGTTTGACATTTATTGTTTGCCTTCTGTTGTTTTATTTGATAAGAATACTTATATTGTGCCGACAAGTTTAATACCTTTGAATAAAAGTTTTATTTTTATCATACTTTTTAATATGTGTCTTTGTGGTTTAACAAAATAGGAGTCTTTAAATGGTGCGGATATTGGGGGAAATGGGTGTGGTTACTGGGGGTGTGGTCACTAAAGGGTGTGGTCACTGAGGGGTGTGGTCACTGACGGGCGGTGTAAAGCTTTCTCGCACAGGGCGCCTAAAGGCCTAAGGCCGGCCCTAGTCACCAGGGCATGGTCCCCATTGGAAACTTTTCTCTCTATTCCTGTTCTGGTGACACCAACTATTTTCTTTTACTTTCAATGATAACGGTCACCATGACAAATAGGAAAAAAAAGTTTTGGCTTCAGTTACCTTTTAACCTCCTATGACCCGGCTACTGTACATAAATAGACAAGATATTTCCCTTAAGCAGCAAGGAAATCCCAATAGGAACTGTCTAATAAGTAATTAATAACAAGTAGATAAATCACAATCGATTTTAATGAAGTAGAAAAATAAAATAAAAATATAAACCACACAGTACAAACATTTAAAATCTTAAAATTCAAAAGCTTCCCTACAACAGCTCTGTAAGTAGATGTATATTGTAACAATAGTATAATTACCCTTCACGGGTGGCGAGCAGTCACTGGTAAGTGGATCAGACTCTGGTAGGTGAGTCAGATACAATTGTATCCTTGTATATAGAAGTTACTCACTCCATGTGATGTTTCAGTGTAGCAGTCCGCACAGATTCCACTGCCCGATTGGTGGTTTCACCTCTGTCTCCCAGGGTCAAGTGGGGTAAAAGGTATCCGTGTGGTGATTTATAATCACAGTAGTCGTTTCAAACTGTTGGTCCGATCAAGGTTTCTCCCACAGAGTTCCTGGAAGCTCGCATGCAATAAGCCGGCTACCCCCTTCGAATGTAGTATCAGAGAATAAGTTTGAAGGCTAATTGATTAGCCTGTATTTCTGGGAGGAGTCCGTTCCCTCCTCTCCCACATAAAACGGCAGGTAGACTCACCTGGGCACGGCTTTCGTCAGCATGACCCGCCCACCCGGTCCCTTCATTCAAAGATTTCACAGAGTATGCCCCCTCATTGGCATACTGTCCCTCCGGATCAAGGCACACCTCAGGTCAGTATTGGGTTTACTTGCCCTTATGGCAAAAGGATTCCGAACACAACTCCTGTTAGTGCAGAAAGGTGAAGATATCTCCGGGGTATAAATCAGTTTCCATCCAGACCTCGGGTCCAATTACCGTTGTTATATGCGAGCAAACCAGGCTCAATCCACTCGACAATGATCCGTCAAGTCAGCCGTATATTTAGAGTTCAGCAGGTAAATCAGTGCTGTGAGGGAAGCTGGGAGCACGCTATCCATTAAGACGCGTTTCCCCCCAGCAAGTGGGGCTTCTTCAGAGTGGCATGAACTCATCCATTGAGCAAAGGTGGTTTATATAGTACATCACTTAATTGAATAAACGTTTTATTGAAAAAGTCAAACTATCAGAATTTGAGAGCCGCTGCTAGCGCTGGCCCTTCAAGCACATTCATCAGGACACCTATTTGTCCAAGCCAGTGCTCCTTAAACTTGCCGTCTTCGTTAAGTTTATACATTTGCAATACAGGAATAATACAAATTATATATAACGAGGTCCAGTATGTGTTTTATATAGAAATATAATGCGTGCTTAACTGAACATCCTTTTCACCACAAATCCTGCAGGAGTTGGCCTAAATTGGCATTATTGTAACAAAGACTCAATTTCAAGGACAGAAATCTCCAAAAGCACTATGTTTGGGTGGTAACCGTTTCATAAAAAGCAGCAGAAATGAACCATCTCGTTAATCCCAGGGGCATCATGGGATTCAGTCTGGTGAATCCATCTACACTCCTTCTGTAGTAGGTGTTTGTCCCAATCCCCACCTCGTATTTGTTTGTGGACCCTATCTAGGACAAAAAAGCGGTCTGTCGATTTTACCGTTGTGCACATTAACAAAATGCCTTACTACTGGCGATCTCAGGTCCCGGGCAGCTATGTCTGCCAAGTGATCTGAGATTTTGTTTTTGAGCATTCTTTTGGTCTTACCCACGTAAAACATATCGCATTTACAGAGCATTAGTTAGATCACCCCTTTTGTCTCGCAGTTGGCAAAGTGACGGGATTTAATCTTTTTTCCTCTAGGGGTAGTTATATCAGCTCCTGTTTGAATATATCTGCAAAATTTGCACTTTTGGCACTGAAACGTCCCCTGCTATTTGCAACATTTTCCTCTATTATTATCATATTCGCTACTGGTCAATTTATCTTTTAGGGAAGGGCAGCAACAGTATGTTATGGTAGGTTTATTGCGATGAAATTTAGATATCCTGAAGTCTTTCGTTAGACAGTGCCAGTGTCTACTAAGAATCCTGGATACTTCATTATATTGATTATTATAGGTCAAAATTAGTCTAACTAGTGGGTCCTCGTTTTGACCATTTTTTGACTTGACGGATCATTGTCGAGTGGATTGAGCCTGGTTTGCTCGCATATAACAACAGTAATTGGACCAGAGGTCTGGATGGAAACTGATTTATACCCCGGAGATATCTTCATCTTTCTGCACAGTGCGGCCGCACTAACAGGAGTTATTCTCTGATACTACATGCGAAGGGGGTAGCCGGCTTATTGCATGCGAGCTTCCAAGCTGTCCTATCAAAAAAAAACAAAAAACAGTGAGGACATTCATCTTGATGCTTCACCAGTTACGAGCAAGTGAGGGACAGAGATGCTCCTCCCTGTCTCCTCCCCACACAGCTTTGTTACCGAGTTGGGGGCGGGCTTCGGCTGGATGGGGGATGTCTCACCCAGCACAGAAGGCACGGCACGTTACTGTACTGTATCTTATCTACTCCAACCCACCCTGCCATGTGCACTGGAGGTCAGTACATCCAATGTGAGCAAGCCATAACAGAGCGCAGGTAAGCAGTCCGGGCAGCTGCTGACCAAGGGCTGAATATGGCCCGCAGGCCATAAAATGCCCAGGTCTGGTCAAGAATGACCTTTTGTTTTCAGGGCCGGGTTTCCCACAAGGCCAACCAAGGCCCGGCCTTAGGGCAGCAGGGAGTAGAGGGGCAGCAGGGGTGTGGAATTCCTATCTCCTGATGCCTGAGACATGCAGTGCCGGGCGGGTAGTTGTTTTCTACATTTAGCCTTGCTTTAGGCAAGCAGAGCTAAATGAACAGCGGGGAAGCCACCGAGATCACTTGCATGCAGCCTGCAGGTCTGCCATTCTCCATGGATTTTGTACATATTTGTATTTCTTCTGCAGCTTTGAATCAGTTTTGAAGATGGATCAGTTATTGCTGGAGCTGAGTTTTTCCCAGGCTCCAGAGCACGCCTGGAGCTGGAACACAGCTACTGGAGCCACTCCACAGGAAGAGCTAGTAAACATGGAGTGCTGCCAACCCTACACGAGGCTACAGACTGGCACAGGGGTGTATCTTCCAGGCACACCTCTTTTGCAGCCAAGCAACTGGTAATTATTGAGAACTAGACATGTGCGCTGGCAAAACATTTGTTTAGTTTCGGATTTTTAGTTATTTCATTTCTCGACATTCGGGTCAGAAAGTCAATTTGGTTTCGTCCAAATCCAACATTTTAATTCATTTCGGATGCGTTAGATAATTGCAAACAAATTTTCGTTGCAGCAAAGTGACATTACAAAAAAAAATTAAATTTTTCTCTTTAACCTTTGACAGTCCACAGAAACCCTTTAGGCCTGGTAGGAATTTAAGGGTGGAGCCCAAAGCCAAAAAAAAACAAAAAAACATAGAGCCCCCCCTAAAATCCCTTACCAGACCCTTGATCCGAGCAGCAGCCTGGTAGGGCAGGAGGAGGGGAGGACAAGCAAGCACACCCCCTGCACCATACCAGGTCACATGCCCTAAACATGGAGAGGGTGCATTGCCAGGGGGGGAACCCATGTTGATGAGCACAAGGGCCTCTTGCCCACAACTCTGGCCCGGTGGTTGTAAGGGTCTGCGGGCAGGGAGGCTTATCTTGCGGGCAAGGAGGCTTATGGTGCGAGGGGGGACGAGCATGCCCCGCCTCGCACCATACCAGGCGACATGCCCACAACTCATGGCACCGGGCCAGAGTTGTGGGCAAGAGGCCCTTGTGCTCATCAACATGGGTCCCCCCCCCCTGGCAAAGCACCCTCTCCATGTTTAGGGCATGTGACCTGGTATGGTGCAGGGGGGGTGCTTGCTTGTCCTCCCCTCCTCCTGCCCTGCCAGGCTACTGCTCAGATCAAGGGTCTGGTAAGGAATTTTAGGGGGGGAACCCACGCTTTTGTTTTTTGGGGCGTTGAACCTAAAGGGTCTGTTATGAATTGGGGAGGGGACTCCACGCTGTTTTTGTTTTTATTTTAACGGTTAACAACACATGTTCATTCCGAATGCCATTCGGGGGAAAATTCAATGCATCCAAAAATGTTATCGGAAAATTTGGATACGTTGGGATTCGTTATTTCTTTCATTCGGAAATTTGGATGCATCTGAATGTCAGAATTTGCCAATATTCGTCTGACTCTGAATTTAAATTCGTAATGAAACAAAATCGCACATGTCTATTGAGAACCTTCAGATGAATTATTCAGGAAAGGTGGGAACAAGAAAACGATTTCTCTATTATGTCACATACAGCTTTTCTAAGTAATTGGGATTAAAAGAGAGGGGAGAAGCACTGAGTACTGAGTGCTTCCCATTCATTGAGTGCTGAGGCTGCTGAAAAAGAAAATCGAGGATTTGGTGTCTTCAATTTCTTTTCTATTTTAAAAGGGAAATGTCAGGGGTCTGTTTGGACCCCTAATATTTCCCCGTAGCCCCCCAACAGTACAAAATAAATAAATAATAAAAAATGAAAACTGCCCCCCTCCCCTCGCCCTCCTTCCTCCCACACACACATATTATTAGACATGTGCGAAGACTAAAAATAAATTTCAGATGAAATGAACGAAAACTAAAAAGGTTTTCATTTGTTTCATCAAACAAAACACTTTTTTATGCTATTTTGGATTCCGCCATTGGCGTGTTCTAGAGGCAGGGCGCATGATGTCATATAACACCGCACGTGTTGGGCGCCGCCATCTTGGTGTATACCAAGATGGTAGGGCCAATATCGGCGTGTAACATCACCTGACGCCACGCATGCATGGCGTCATGTAACGTCATGCTCCCCGCCTCCAAGATGGTGGCACGCAACATGGCCGTCGCACATTCTCAAATTACTATGCGCCTGAATATATTTTTTGTCTATTCGGACATATAGTAATTCATTAATTTTACATGTAGTCCGGGTTTTGTGTTCTGTTTTCTATTTTTACTTTTCTAGATGCACTTACTTGAAATAAGGGTCGGCATGACATCCTGACACTTTATTTGTATAGACTCTATTTTAGTTTGACATTTATTGTTTGCCTTCTGTTGTTTTATTTGATAAGAATACTTATATTGTGCCGACAAGTTTAATACCTTTGAATAAAAGTTTTATTTTTATCATACTTTTTAATATGTGTCTTTGTGGTTTAACAAAATAGGAGTCTTTAAATGGTGCGGATATTGGGGGAAATGGGTGTGGTTACTGGGGGTGTGGTCACTAAAGGGTGTGGTCACTGAGGGGTGTGGTCACTGACGGGCGGTGTAAAGCTTTCTCGCACAGGGCGCCTAAAGGCCTAAGGCCGGCCCTAGTCACCAGGGCATGGTCCCCATTGGAAACTTTTCTCTCTATTCCTGTTCTGGTGACACCAACTATTTTCTTTTACTTTCAATGATAACGGTCACCATGACAAATAGGAAAAAAAAGTTTTGGCTTCAGTTACCTTTTAACCTCCTATGACCCGGCTACTGTACATAAATAGACAAGATATTTCCCTTAAGCAGCAAGGAAATCCCAATAGGAACTGTCTAATAAGTAATTAATAACAAGTAGATAAATCACAATCGATTTTAATGAAGTAGAAAAATAAAATAAAAATATAAACCACACAGTACAAACATTTAAAATCTTAAAATTCAAAAGCTTCCCTACAACAGCTCTGTAAGTAGATGTATATTGTAACAATAGTATAATTACCCTTCACGGGTGGCGAGCAGTCACTGGTAAGTGGATCAGACTCTGGTAGGTGAGTCAGATACAATTGTATCCTTGTATATAGAAGTTACTCACTCCATGTGATGTTTCAGTGTAGCAGTCCGCACAGATTCCACTGCCCGATTGGTGGTTTCACCTCTGTCTCCCAGGGTCAAGTGGGGTAAAAGGTATCCGTGTGGTGATTTATAATCACAGTAGTCGTTTCAAACTGTTGGTCCGATCAAGGTTTCTCCCACAGAGTTCCTGGAAGCTCGCATGCAATAAGCCGGCTACCCCCTTCGAATGTAGTATCAGAGAATAAGTTTGAAGGCTAATTGATTAGCCTGTATTTCTGGGAGGAGTCCGTTCCCTCCTCTCCCACATAAAACGGCAGGTAGACTCACCTGGGCACGGCTTTCGTCAGCATGACCCGCCCACCCGGTCCCTTCATTCAAAGATTTCACAGAGTATGCCCCCTCATTGGCATACTGTCCCTCCGGATCAAGGCACACCTCAGGTCAGTATTGGGTTTACTTGCCCTTATGGCAAAAGGATTCCGAACACAACTCCTGTTAGTGCAGAAAGGTGAAGATATCTCCGGGGTATAAATCAGTTTCCATCCAGACCTCGGGTCCAATTACCGTTGTTATATGCGAGCAAACCAGGCTCAATCCACTCGACAATGATCCGTCAAGTCAGCCGTATATTTAGAGTTCAGCAGGTAAATCAGTGCTGTGAGGGAAGCTGGGAGCACGCTATCCATTAAGACGCGTTTCCCCCCAGCAAGTGGGGCTTCTTCAGAGTGGCATGAACTCATCCATTGAGCAAAGGTGGTTTATATAGTACATCACTTAATTGAATAAACGTTTTATTGAAAAAGTCAAACTATCAGAATTTGAGAGCCGCTGCTAGCGCTGGCCCTTCAAGCACATTCATCAGGACACCTATTTGTCCAAGCCAGTGCTCCTTAAACTTGCCGTCTTCGTTAAGTTTATACATTTGCAATACAGGAATAATACAAATTATATATAACGAGGTCCAGTATGTGTTTTATATAGAAATATAATGCGTGCTTAACTGAACATCCTTTTCACCACAAATCCTGCAGGAGTTGGCCTAAATTGGCATTATTGTAACAAAGACTCAATTTCAAGGACAGAAATCTCCAAAAGCACTATGTTTGGGTGGTAACCGTTTCATAAAAAGCAGCAGAAATGAACCATCTCGTTAATCCCAGGGGCATCATGGGATTCAGTCTGGTGAATCCATCTACACTCCTTCTGTAGTAGGTGTTTGTCCCAATCCCCACCTCGTATTTGTTTGTGGACCCTATCTAGGACAAAAAAGCGGTCTGTCGATTTTACCGTTGTGCACATTAACAAAATGCCTTACTACTGGCGATCTCAGGTCCCGGGCAGCTATGTCTGCCAAGTGATCTGAGATTTTGTTTTTGAGCATTCTTTTGGTCTTACCCACGTAAAACATATCGCATTTACAGAGCATTAGTTAGATCACCCCTTTTGTCTCGCAGTTGGCAAAGTGACGGGATTTAATCTTTTTTCCTCTAGGGGTAGTTATATCAGCTCCTGTTTGAATATATCTGCAAAATTTGCACTTTTGGCACTGAAACGTCCCCTGCTATTTGCAACATTTTCCTCTATTATTATCATATTCGCTACTGGTCAATTTATCTTTTAGGGAAGGGCAGCAACAGTATGTTATGGTAGGTTTATTGCGATGAAATTTAGATATCCTGAAGTCTTTCGTTAGACAGTGCCAGTGTCTACTAAGAATCCTGGATACTTCATTATATTGATTATTATAGGTCAAAATTAGTCTAACTAGTGGGTCCTCGTTTTGACCATTTTTTGACTTGACGGATCATTGTCGAGTGGATTGAGCCTGGTTTGCTCGCATATAACAACGGTAATTGGACCCGAGGTCTGGATGGAAACTGATTTATACCCCGGAGATATCTTCATCTTTCTGCACAGTGCGGCCGCACTAACAGGAGTTATTCTCTGATACTACATGCGAAGGGGGTAGCCGGCTTATTGCATGCGAGCTTCCAAGCTGTCCTATCAAAAAAAAACAAAAAACAGTGAGGACATTCATCTTGATGCTTCACCAGTTACGAGCAAGTGAGGGACAGAGATGCTCCTCCCTGTCTCCTCCCCACACAGCTTTGTTACCGAGTTGGGGGCGGGCTTCGGCTGGATGGGGGATGTCTCACCCAGCACAGAAGGCACGGCACGTTACTGTACTGTATCTTATCTACTCCAACCCACCCTGCCATGTGCACTGGAGGTCAGTACATCCAATGTGAGCAAGCCATAACAGAGCGCAGGTAAGCAGTCCGGGCAGCTGCTGACCAAGGGCTGAATATGGCCCGCAGGCCATAAAATGCCCAGGTCTGGTCAAGAATGACCTTTTGTTTTCAGGGCCGGGTTTCCCACAAGGCCAACCAAGGCCCGGCCTTAGGGCAGCAGGGAGTAGAGGGGCAGCAGGGGTGTGGAATTCCTATCTCCTGATGCCTGAGACATGCAGTGCCGGGCGGGTAGTTGTTTTCTACATTTAGCCTTGCTTTAGGCAAGCAGAGCTAAATGAACAGCGGGGAAGCCACCGAGATCACTTGCATGCAGCCTGCAGGTCTGCCATTCTCCATGGATTTTGTACATATTTGTATTTCTTCTGCAGCTTTGAATCAGTTTTGAAGATGGATCAGTTATTGCTGGAGCTGAGTTTTTCCCAGGCTCCAGAGCACGCCTGGAGCTGGAACACAGCTACTGGAGCCACTCCACAGGAAGAGCTAGTAAACATGGAGTGCTGCCAACCCTACACGAGGCTACAGACTGGCACAGGGGTGTATCTTCCAGGCACACCTCTTTTGCAGCCAAGCAACTGGTAATTATTGAGAACTAGACATGTGCGCTGGCAAAACATTTGTTTAGTTTCGGATTTTTAGTTATTTCATTTCTCGACATTCGGGTCAGAAAGTCAATTTGGTTTCGTCCAAATCCAACATTTTAATTCATTTCGGATGCGTTAGATAATTGCAAACAAATTTTCGTTGCAGCAAAGTGACATTACAAAAAAAAATTAAATTTTTCTCTTTAACCTTTGACAGTCCACAGAAACCCTTTAGGCCTGGTAGGAATTTAAGGGTGGAGCCCAAAGCCAAAAAAAAACAAAAAAACATAGAGCCCCCCCTAAAATCCCTTACCAGACCCTTGATCCGAGCAGCAGCCTGGTAGGGCAGGAGGAGGGGAGGACAAGCAAGCACACCCCCTGCACCATACCAGGTCACATGCCCTAAACATGGAGAGGGTGCATTGCCAGGGGGGGAACCCATGTTGATGAGCACAAGGGCCTCTTGCCCACAACTCTGGCCCGGTGGTTGTAAGGGTCTGCGGGCAGGGAGGCTTATCTTGCGGGCAAGGAGGCTTATGGTGCGAGGGGGGACGAGCATGCCCCGCCTCGCACCATACCAGGCGACATGCCCACAACTCATGGCACCGGGCCAGAGTTGTGGGCAAGAGGCCCTTGTGCTCATCAACATGGGTCCCCCCCCCCTGGCAAAGCACCCTCTCCATGTTTAGGGCATGTGACCTGGTATGGTGCAGGGGGGGTGCTTGCTTGTCCTCCCCTCCTCCTGCCCTGCCAGGCTACTGCTCAGATCAAGGGTCTGGTAAGGAATTTTAGGGGGGGAACCCACGCTTTTGTTTTTTGGGGCGTTGAACCTAAAGGGTCTGTTATGAATTGGGGAGGGGACTCCACGCTGTTTTTGTTTTTATTTTAACGGTTAACAACACATGTTCATTCCGAATGCCATTCGGGGGAAAATTCAATGCATCCAAAAATGTTATCGGAAAATTTGGATACGTTGGGATTCGTTATTTCTTTCATTCGGAAATTTGGATGCATCTGAATGTCAGAATTTGCCAATATTCGTCTGACTCTGAATTTAAATTCGTAATGAAACAAAATCGCACATGTCTATTGAGAACCTTCAGATGAATTATTCAGGAAAGGTGGGAACAAGAAAACGATTTCTCTATTATGTCACATACAGCTTTTCTAAGTAATTGGGATTAAAAGAGAACTATGTGGTAAGTGTTTTTCCCCATAGTTCTCTTTAGGGTCACGGGAGGACATATACTAACCTCCTCCCGTGACCCAAAGATCATTATATAGCAGGATATTGCCCTGCGATATACTGAGATCGCCGCAGCCGGGACAGATCCTGACAATACTGTCGTGATCCACCTAGCTGCGTGAGTGACAGCTGGCTCAGCCTATCTAGAGACAGAGCCAGCTGTCCACGTCCGTTCCTCCAGTCTGTGCTGGAGGGTCAGAGAGGGGAGGGGGGAGTTGATCGGCAAGTAAGCAGATCGGCTGCATGTTTCTGCTCACTTCCTGATCAATAGAGCCAACCTGTGACAGCTTCTTTGTCACAGGTCGGCTCTAACTACGAGGATGAGTGGAAATCACCTCATAGTTCTCCTTTAAAGGAGAACTATGGGGTCAAGGCTTTTCCCCATAGTTCTCCTTAGGGTAACGGGAGGACACAAACTAGCGTTCTCCCGTTACCCAAAGCTCAGTATACCGCTGAGACGCCGCAGCCGGAGCAATTTCCAACATCGATGTCGAGATCCGCCCAGCTGCGTGAATGACAGCTGGCTCTGCCTATCTAGAGGCAGAGCCAGCTGTACCCGCCCCCTCCCCCGTCCGTTCCGCCAGTCAGCGCTGGGGGTGCGGAGCGGGAAGGGGGCAATCCAGCCCCTCCCCTGTCACGGCAGAGAGCCGTGACAGGATCGAGAGGTGAGCGAACGCCGGTATGTGTTCGCTCACCTCCCGATCTACTGAGCCGACCTGTGACAGTCTCATTGTCACAGGTCGGCTAGAACTATGAGGTGATTGGAAATCACATATTTCATAGTTCTCCTTTTAATGTACTAAAGGAGTTGACACTAACTAACAAAATATTCAAGGAACCAATCATGTGAAAATCATCTGCACATGATTGGGCATTTCGAGTGAACAAGAAATTGCTTTCCACATGATTGCATAACTGAAGTACCGTATTTTGCAGTCTATAAGACGCTCTGGACGATAGGACGCAGGGCTTCTGTGACAGAAATTCTGTCACAGAAGCTGCAGTTAGTGACCGCTGAGACAGGTGGCGCTGTCTCAGTAATCACACAGAGCAGACGAAGAACGACGTTCTTCGTCTGCTCAAGGGGCTCTATGGTGAGGAGGAGCGGGGGGACCCTGAAAACCACGGCTGGGGGCGGACACGATCGCCGCCGCCGCTCGATTTAATACAAGGGATCTAATTAGATCCCTTGTATTAAACAAGCAGTGGCTCCCACATTTTACATCTTATATATATATACACACACAATTATTTGTGTATAATACATCAGCTTTACCATCTCTCTATCTTTGTGTGATCCTATTCTAATCCATATGAGCACCAATGCTGGCACATAATGGGTCAAATTTACTAATGGAATAGAGCATGTTCAGATTGTAAACTGTATGTTTGCTTTCATAATTTAAAGGTTCACTTTTCTAATGAATAAGGTGTAACTGTGCTTGCATCAATCATCCAATCACATGTAAGCAAAAATCCTGTTTTTTCATTTCCATTGCACATGATTGGCTATTCAAAGTGTAAAGAGCTTTATCTTATCTAAGAAGCTAAGTAAACATTCACTTTGCTAAGTGAACATCCTGTGTACCTTTAGTAATGCAACCTCACAGTCTGCAAGTACTTGGTTGCACATGTTAACCACTTCAAGACCAGGTGTTTAGACCCCCTTCCCGTCCAGGCCATTTTTCAGTATTCAGCACTGCGGTACTTTGACTGACATTTATTCCGTCATATAACGCTGTACTGAAATTAATTTTATACCATTTTTTGGGGACAGATAGAGCTTTTTTATTTTGGGGCTATTTAATCACCACTACGAGTTTTATTTTTTACTATAGTTAGGAAAGATTACTGAAAATTTTGAAAAAAAAACGTGTTTTTTTTTTAACATTATGTTAGGAAACATTTATTATTACCCAGTGTTTTGGTAAAATATAAAAGTCGGAGTCACGTCGGGTAAATAGACACCAAACCTGTCAAGCTTTAAAATTGCGCGACATCGCAGAAAACTACCATACCCAAAATTGGCCATAGGCGACACTTTAAAAGCTTTTACCGCTCATCAGTTTAGTGTTATCAGTGAGTGATGGCCCTAGAACTATTGTTCTCACTCCGACGGTCGCGGCGATATGTAACATGTGCGGCGTAATGGGCGCAATCGTCTTTTTTGCACGTATGCGCCCCCGACGCATGTTTGCATGCGTGTATGTATGGGTGGGGACTTTAAAAAATGTTTTTTTATTATTATTATTTTTTAAGTGTAATTTAAAATTTTTTTGGGGGGGGGACTTTCATTTTTTTTCTCACTAAACTAATAATACCCCCCTATGTGATAGCAAAATATGTGACAGGTCCTCTTTATGGAGACATCAGGGGTCTCCAAGACCCCTAATGTCACCTAGGACCCCCAAAAGAAGCTGAGGAAGCACAGATCTGCTCCATCAGATCCTTTCCAGCTTCTGAAGCTGGAGAGTGACACAAGAATGCGGAAGTGATGTAATATACAACACTTCCGCATTCTTTCAGAGGAGAGGGGACCGGAGGGAGCTCGTGTACCGATCTCCCTCTGATCCCCTGTTACACAGGCATGGCGCTGATCCCAATCCCGATCGTTGCAACATACAATCGATCCGCCGGCTCTACAGCCGGCGGATCGCTTGTATGTTAATAGGCATCGCTGCCTGTTTTTAAATATCGGCCATTTCCAGCTCGCGCGAGGGGGCGTGTCTGAGCGGACGTCTAAAGACTCCTAGAGATCTAGAGAGCTGCCGGCCGTTTTTTTACTACGGCCGGCCCAGAGGTAGTTAAAGAAGAACTCCCGTCAGAATTATTCTAGATTGCAGTGGTGCTACCCCCACACTGCAAGGATTAAGTGCTCATGTTCGTCTAGGGCCAAAAATAAAAAAGTTATACTTACCAGTGATGGAATGTCCCCTGGCATCCTCATGTCCAATACACTGTATAGGATATGATGACTCACAGGACCTTAGACCATCGGAACACCATCTGCCTTTTTTTTTTTCGTTTTGGATACAGTGGGGGTTATGATTGCTTTATTATCTCCCAATGAGAGTGATGTTCCTTTATAGCCTGTTCTGTCTAAAACTTGTCACCTAGATAGGCATTGTGGAGAAATCTGCCCAATGGGGATACATTTAAAAAAAAAAAAAAAGAAAAAGCTTCATATAGGTTTTACCTCTTCTCCACTCTGCTACAAAAAAATCTTAATTGTTTTCACTGTCCTCATTGGTATATTCCCAGTTATTTTATCTTCTATGTGACACCCTTTAATTAGACAGCAAATAATAGTAAATCTACCCACCGGGGACACAGACAGCAATACAATCTTGACAGAGGTTCTAACTCCTCACCAGTCTATCTATGTAAATAAAGTTTGGACTGGAGTTGGGAAGCGAGAAGAAAGTCCTCCCTCTGAAGAATAAACTTGTAATCCCCTCTATAATCTGCATCTGCAAGGCTGACAATTCCTCAAGTGGGGCGATTCCATCTTTGTATGTTAGCTTTTACCTACAGGATATGTAAAGCAAGGAAGAAAAATGTCTAAAATTAGAATGTTAATTTCCTAATTTGCGGCTCTACTAGAAACATAATGATCCTGGCACACTGTGGAATCGCTTTATTAGTCACAGAACATCTAGCGAATGTAACGTTATCATTGTACAGATGTCACTTAACATGTTAAAACTAATCTGAAGAATGAAGCCAAGAATTGATACACGATGACTCGATATATTGCTCTGATAAGCAGCAAATGGATTGAGCATGTTACTTATAGCTCTAACCTCAATGCTGAAAACATGAAACCAATGAACAAATAATGTATTAAAAAGGTTACAATGATTGTATAAATATACAATAATATTAATGAGACTGCAAACTGGGACAAAGCATGTTTGCTTTGGATTATATTGCTAATAGCAGATTCCCAGCATTCTGTAAAATTTTTGATCGGCCATGATTTATTCTATTTATCCCTTTCCTTCTTCCTTATTTCCCTTCATTGCTAAAATGAAAAAATACATTTTTAAACCTGAATAATGTGGAAAAGTTTTCCAATATACCTTTATAGAGTAATTCAGCATGTTTAATGCCATAGTATTAAAGCAAACAGGAAATGTAAATACACCTGGGTCAGTTTGAAAAATGTGCTGTTATCGGCTTTTAGTATTGGGACAGAGGTCACTTATAACACTGAGTGCATTGGTCAGTAATGTAATGCAGAGTGCAGAAGTCAGTTGTAATGCAGAGTATATTGGCCAGTGGTAAAACGCAGAGTGTGGAGGTCAGTAATATAACGCAGAGTGCATTGGTCAGTGGTGTAACGCATGGTGCAGAGGTCAGAAATGTAACACAGATTGCGGAGGTCAGTTGTAACGCAGAGTGCATTGGTCAGTGGTGAAACGCAGAGTGCAGAGGTCAGTGATGTAATACAGATTGCAGAGGTCAGTAATGTAATGCAGAGTGCGGAAGTCAGTAATAAAGCAGAGTGCGGAGGTCAGTAATGTAATGCAGAGTGCATTGGTCAGTGGTATAACGTAGGGTGCAGAGGTCAGTAATGTAACACAGTTCGCAGAGGTCAGTTGTAATGCAGTGTCTATTGGTCAGTAGTGAAACGCAGAGTGCAGAGGTCAGTGATGTAATACAGATGGCAGAGGTTAGTAATAACATAGAGTGCGGAGGTCAGCGGCGTAAAGCAGATAGAAAAGGGACTTACAGTGCTGATGTGCTCTGTCCTCTTTCTCTCCGGGTGGTGGCGGAGGGAGGGGGAGCAGCAATGTTTCCTCCATGTGAAGCCCCAAGCAGCCTTGTTTTGCCTTCTCTGCAGGTCCCGTCCTGCTCTCCTAAAAGTCACAGGAAGCCAATGTGGATGCTGCACTCTCCCTCCCTCCCAGCCAATAGCAGCTGAGGTGGGCGGAGGAAGATACAGGTGGCCGCTGAGGAGCCCGTAGTGTGCATGCACCATGGACACCTGAATTATTTCTCTCCTTGGCCCTTGCAGCAGCAGAGCAGAGTTGACAAGGGAGCTCGCCGCTATTGCTGTGGTGGCTTCCGTTTTCAAGGGGAATCAGTGGGGGGTGGGGGGGGGGGCAAGGAATAACCTAGGGGGGTTATAGTTCATAGTAGTGATTCAGTGCCCATGAGCTCCACACATTAATCAATGTGCCCCAGATAGTTATCATTAAATACTTTAAATACTTCTCCCCATCATGAAACCCAATCCAATCCAAAGTGCTCCAAAGTATTCTAATAATCCAAGCTAAGAAGCAGCAGATGTCACTCTCCCCGTGAATTAACACTGCTCTGCACTCACCAGAAATTACTGAAATTACTTCTATCTCTAGATGGTCAAATAAAGGGTGATAGCTCCTCCAGCTCATCCCAGTCTCCAAAGTAGTCAATCTCCCAAATCGATTTAACCAATACGAGTTCAATCATCACCGCTCCCATCGCCATGGCAAGAAAAATTATAATCGCTCATTGTGCAGTATATTTAAACCAGGTTTATTTAAAAATTCCAAGATGCACTCACAGTTAAAACTTTAAAAACTTGCCAGCAGTAAATCACCATGTAAGATCATAGCGCACTCTCCTCACAGACTCCCAATGCAAGCAACGTCAACAGGGTCCACCACTAACATGTTTCATCATCCAAAGGCGTTTTCAAAGGACGGCGGACCTTGTTGAAGTCACCAGCTCCAATCCTATATAAAGTATTTATGATCATACTAATCTACAGTGCAATACCACAATCCAACCATAGGTGTCTCTCTACATCCAGCGGCTACATAGCTAATATACAGTATTGCAACTTCCATCAATTCAAATTAATTATCAGATAAATAGAAAATATCCATATATTAAATTAATATAATATAAGAGGAAATAAAAGACAAAAGGAGATAAAATATATAAATATAAATACTCATTGATTACTTAAAAAACAATTGAGGTCAAAATCAATATTTAGTCCTTTCGGAAACATAGTATCTAAAGAGAATATCCTTTTAGATTAATTTTTCAAAACGTCTCTTTTTAAGTTTGAACCTCTCCAATGATTACATATCTTGTTAATCCTAATCATTTTAAGCCAGCTCCATGCTCCCTGGTGACGGGTGAGCATGGAGCCAGCTTCCCAGCCAGTCAGGAAGCTGGGCAGCGTGTAATGACTGGGTCGGCTTCCTGATTCTGGAAGTTCCGGTATAGGGATAAGCATCGGGAGCATTTGCATGGTATCGGTGCATCCCTAATTAAAACCATTCTTTATATTATAAACATGTTCTTTCATTCTCTTTTTCAGCAACCTTGTGGTCCTTCCCACATATTGCTGCCCACATGGACATTAGAAAAGGTAAGTTACAAATCTACTGTTACAGGAGATAAATTATTTTATTTTAAATGTTTTATTATTACTGTAGTTGCTGGCGTATAAGACTACTTTTTATACTTAAAAACATCCCCCGAAAATAGGGGGTCGTCTTATACACCGGGTATACAATGTATACATTTAGTTCGTTTGGGCCAAGCTGGCCCAAAACGAACAACCCTAATCTGTCAGCCCGCTGGATGTGCGGTAATACTGTATGTACGGTGGCTTCGGCTACATACAGTATACCGCGCTGAGCCAATCACAGCGAGCGATGTACACAACCTCTGCCAATCCAAGCAAGCTTTGTATTCATTAATAGAATACATTGCTCACCGTGACCGGCTCAGCGCGGTATATTGTATGTAGCTGAAGCTACTGTACATACAGTATTACCGCACATCCATCCATAATGTTTTTAAATGGTGTTGCCTCAGAAGTGGGGTAGTCTTATATGACGAGTATAGCCCAAAACCTATGTTTTAAGTGGAAAATTAGGGGGTCGTCTTATACACCCAGTCGCCTTATATGCCGGCAAATACGGTACTATTAGATCTAAACTGTTCTATTTTCTTTTTTGTCCCTGTGCTTCTACACCCAATGCAATGTCTATGGGTAAAAACCTACACCCTCAAAAAATGTAATTGTGCGTTTGGGTGGTTCCAATAAATTTTTTACCAATTAATCCCTAAAGGTAGGGGCACGCCTATAAATTATTCTCAGTTTGTCAGGAAGTATAGGGCCCAAGATCCTATCTTTTTTTTTAATATTCCAGTATTTCTTAAAAATAGGTCCTATATCTTTTCGTTGTGCTGAATATTCAGAAATAAAATATATCTACACCTCCTCCCTTGGTCAGTTAATAACCTCACATGGCTTCCAATACCATCTCTATGCCGATGACACTCAAATCTATCTTTCTACTCCACACTTCACCCCCTCTGTGTCCTTGCGTGTCACTAATCTACTAACTGACATATCAGTCTGGATGTCACAACATTTCTTAAAACTCAATCTTTCAAAAACCGAGCTCATGATATTTCCTCACGCCCATGGACTATCCAAATCCTGCCTACCGCAAAATTACTCATCCAGTCACGTGTTATATCTCGTCTTGACTATTGCAACTCCCTCCTCATTGGCTTACCTCTACACAGGCTATCCCCCCTTCAGTCCATCATTAACTTTTGACGGTCAAGCATGTTTGAAAACTTTGGTCGATTGTACGATGTTCGCATGGTTGGTGGCGTTTCTGTCCGTCAAAAGTCGTACGATTAACACTGCGCATGCGCAAACTAAAATAATTGTGGTCAATTACCGCAAGTCGCCCAGGTGTTTTTTTTTAACTACCGCTGATTGAACCTTGCGATAATCGGGGCAGGATGGGGCCGTCGTATGAAAATCGTACGACGGTTCGATCATCGGACGAAATGTTTCGTCCCATAATCGTAAGGTGTATGGGCACCTTAAGTCTCAGGTGAGTCTTCAGTCTCCTGAACTTGACACAGGTGGAAGAGTCTCTAAAGGCATCAAGTCACTTCTCCAAAGGTGGCAAAACTTGCAAGGTCTCTTATAGGTGGAAGTAGATTAGTCTCTCTAGTTGGTTTTAGGAACTTCTTGATAACTCTATCTTTAGGAAGTCCTGCTCCTAGAAAAGGACATGCTTGTATGATTATTGGCACAGACGACACTGATGAGCTTCATAGGCCTTCTACTGCTAGCAGAGTTCCTGGTGTGAGAGCCCAGTCACACCATATCCAGTGCGTCCCCGTGCAGTTTGCGCCTGGAACGCACTGGATCGCATAGATCAAACCGGGCCGCGTTCTGGGGCAACTGACAACTACAGAGGCCGAAATTCTCTACACCAGAGGGGATGCATCTAACGGAGATCAAACGCGTACTTAAGCCCTTGAACTAACTGTTCCACCAGGTCCACATAACCTGTTTGATTGCCTAGCCCTGGTGTAAAACCTTTGCCCGGTTACTGTTTGGGACACACGCACAGATGCTAACGCGTTTATAGACCATGCAACAGTCTCCACCTTCCTATCCATTGCACACTTAGAGGATTACAATTCCTCAGGAATCCCTACAGGAATGATGGTGTCCTTTTTCAGCCTAGATAGTGCAGCTTTTTCTTCAAACCTTTTGCTACCTGGAGTGTGTAAGGCTTTTAAACACACTCCTGGCTGCTATAGCAGCTTTGACTATGTTCAGGCCACACTAGCTGACTGTTGGCTTTGTGTTAGAAGTGATTTTGGCGGTTGTACATCCACCCAATAATGACCAAGGGGTACCCTGGGCACCACTGCCCCTCCTGCAGGCCTAGGAGAGCCATGGTGGGTGTCAGCGGCTAGAGTGCAGGGAGACCAGCAAACATCCGTTCACTGATCTCCCTTTCTGTAAATGAACCTGGAAGTGACGGTGAATTTGCCACTTCTGGTTTCAGAGCTGTCATTCCCCGGTGATCAGGGGCGTAGATAAGGGGGGTAGGGGGGTCCAACCCCCCCCCCCCCCCCGAGCCCCCAAAATCCCAATAAGTGTATACCAAGTGGTTTGTGTGAATTGGTACCAATTATAAGTCTTTTGAAAACATGGTTTTTATCCATATGCTGTCGAACAACAAAATCGGTATTGCTCAGGGTAAAGGATTGGTTTAGGAATAATATGGCTGGTATCTTTTTTTCAAACCTTTGTATGTCTGCTAGATAAAATCTTATAATTGGAGGAAGCTGAACCCCCCCCAGCAAAAAAAATTATCTACGGCCCTGCCGGTGATCTGTGCCTGATCACCTTCCACAAAGTAAAAAGGTCATATTAGGGGTCTAATAGACCCTAATGTCTCCTTAAAGAGAACTTGTTACCTATAATGTGCTATTACATATGGGACTATTAGCCCCCATGTAGTAGCAATAAAGGTAAGTAAAAAAAGTTTTAAAAAATAAAATAATTTATAAAATACCTTTTGCTTTGCACAAAGAATGATATCCCCAGCTGCTAGAAGCCTCCTGGGATACTCACGCCACACACGTGAGGAGGCTCTAAAGTGATATTAAACGCAAAATGTTTTTAAGCTATTTCAAATGCTGATTAAATCAATAACAATGATGCTGACAATGGATGCTTGATGTTCGAAAGTTTTAGTTTTCTGCATTTTTATCTGCTTCCCTGAGCATTGGCCCTGATATCCTGTTTTAGGATGTATCCTTAGCCTTGCACGGACCAATGGAGCCACCCTTGTGTGTGCTAGTAAGCTGTGTGTGTCTCTACAAACACACAGACCCAGCAAGGCAATCCACACCCCTCTCCTCTCTTCTCCAAGCTAGTAGATGGACAGCTGCTGGAGACTGCAAAAATGTTAAAAAAAAAAAAACACTTTGCCGAGTGATGAATATCTGTCTGAACTGGATTCATTTTTGAAAAAAAAAATTGAGTTTTAGACAGGGGCGTCCCGAGGCTGGGTGTCACCTGGAGCAGAGACCGGGTAACACCCCACCGTGACGTCATCCCGCAAAAAAAGTCCAAGCACGATTTTATGGGCGGATTTCGAGCTTTTCGGCTATGGTAATAGCTGCAAACGCGCAATATCCGTTCGTTTGTGCGGTTTCGTTACGCTACCGCTATGAGCAAATGGAGCCTCAGAAGTGAAAGATAAAAAATAACATGGGGGTGGGTGTTAAGTTCCTCTCAAGAATAACTATTACATAGTTATATGTACACTATTCTTCAATGACCTCCAGTACAGCAAATGTACAGAAACGCAACTTTGAACAAGGACTGCAAAAAAAGACTGTCCATACTTCCGAAGGACATAATCCCAACCCAAGTCGTTTGCTTCTATTTCCAAACATAGAGGAAAAAAACCCAATCAGCAGCCTTCTCCTCACACACACCAAATGAGTCAATTACTGCACAATAGCGCGCTTTAAAACTTTGCACACGCGCGGGACGGCGGGGGCGCGCACGCACGGGGAGCCACCTGAAATCCCATCTTTCATGTGACACTGGAAACATGCTGACAGCAAGAGTGTCCCTGATCCCGGCTCTGCGACAATGTCCCGGCCTCAGAGGAGGATGCATGGCCGAACTGACCTGTTGGTAAGAGGGCACCGCAGAGTAATTGTTATATACCATTTATTGCATGCCAAGGAAGACAGGTCATATCCATCCGCTGCCATAGCCATGCAGATGACTGTATGGCAGTGTGTGGAAGGGGGTGTGTGCGCACAATGTAAGTCGGTACCGTGTGCATACATAATTAGTAGACTCGACATATTACAAATTAAGTTAACCTTTGTCATCTGCAAATGGCTGTGCGCAGTGCCATATGTACTGTACGCTTGTATACACGTCTAGATTTAATATGCAAATCCTAACCTTTGCATTCTAATGAGATAGATTGATATTTTCAGTACCAGGATCGTATGCTATATTTCTATGTGTGATTGTGTCTCTTTTTAGTTATTTAGTTTTTTTCTTGTGTATTTGTCATAGATTTTCCGTATTCCAATCTGTTACTGTGATGTTTTGTTACACCTGTCTGTGCAGATCATCACATCCCTGTGTCACTAGTCCCCTCTCAAGTCTGCAGTGCCTGGGGTTGAGGGTAAAGGTTGTGTTTGTTTCATGGACTAAGACCGATTAACCTTTCACTGTTTCATCACGCTGTGCGTAAACAGGAACGTCTTTATAACGTTGTTTGTCCCACTAAAAAAAACTATTTCAGCAAAAATTTTTTTTTTTTTTTTTTTTTTTTTTTTAGTTTTATTTATTTTTCTTTAACTGTATTGTGAAAATTTAGACAAGCATTGTTATATGTTTGTAAGTATTTAGTGTTTATAGTATTTATAAAGTTAGTGGATAGGAATGTCAAACAAGGCAGGATCGGGTGCCAGCAGCTGTAATCTTTAACGCCACTGTTGGAGTGCAGAGCATTCTTTTCCAAAACTTCTCAACACCAGTATTTTGTTGTGTTCAAATCCCTTTCCCCATAAGTAGTGCTTATTGCATTTTTATTAAAAGTACAGTATTTAGACATGCATATACCTAAAGGTGCCCATACACCTGCCGATTATAGTATGATAATCGGCAGGTGTATGGGCAGTGTGCGACCTCTTCTACTGTAAGGTCGCACGACATTCGTCTTCCGAGCACGCTTGAAAACCTGCCGAAAATCGTACGTTTTTCGGCAGGGTTGGTGGCGTGGTCGGGAGACGAATGCCGCACAGGCCGGTGTGCGCAAGCACATTGCCCGCTTAGCACTGCAATCATCGGAAGCCCTCCCCTCAGCGGGGAGAGCTTGCGATGATCGCAAGTACGATCTGCCTGTCCAAGATGGGATCGTACGAAATTTTAATCACCTTACAACCATCGCACAACGAAAGTTGTGCGATGGTTGTAAGGTGTATGGGCAGCTTAAGACCATCAATAACCCTGCCCTAGTATCTGCTGTCATTTAACTGACAAGGACATGGAAGAAGTGTGGGAGATTGTTAATTGAACAGATAAAGCTAAACTTGCAAAAATTGCTTGTTGAAGCAGACCTGTAGTCAAGAAGTGACGCTATGTCCACCTGAACATCATGCTGCCTATGTGCCATAAGAATTAAAGCTGAATTTCAGCTAAATACAAAGATGAAATGTGTATATATTGGAGCTGGTTTTCTAACCAAATGTTTAGTATTTCTGTCCATATGGTCCAAAGGCATAGCCCTGTCTGGCGGAGGAGGAGACCTGATTTTTTTTTTTTTTTCTTGTCTTTCCAAGACATCAAATGAGACGGCATGACTCCACCACCAGTGACAGAAAACACGATCACTACAGACCTTGCAATGGATAGTCCGTCAGTATTTGTGTTGAATTGCTTGCTACTTGTATTTTGAAGTTGTGTGTGTGGGAAGGAAGGTCGCTATCTCATGGGCTGTCCTGGTCCCAGTGCAGTTTCTGGCTGGTACCTTCTCGTTGCTTTTTTTTTGACCCATGGACAGCCTTCCAGATGGGTAAGGGCTTGGTCTGCATCCCCCTCTTCATCTCCAAGACTAAGGAATCCAGGACTTCCCCTGGTCCAGCTCCCTTGGCAGAGGAAGGTTCCTGTTGGCGGTGGTGGCACGAGGCCACATTCCCTGCAGCTATAGCTTCTCCCTGACCAGCGGAGCAATAGCCAGGGTGGGGGCAGGTGTTGCGGCCAATGGATTTTTCTCTGCTGCAGTTAAGTAACTTTAATAGGTCTTGTCCCTCCCTGTACAGTGAAAGGAGCAGCAACATGCTGATTAACTCATGCCTCTGTCACTCTGTTCCTGCCTCTTTTCAGCAAGTTCCTTGTTAACACATGAGCACTGCAGTACAACCGACTCCTTGTGCAGCTTCTCCCTCTAACAGTCTGAGCTCTGCTATACAGGGATTCCAAGATGCTAATATCAAGTCAATGCACTAATTGCATTAAAAATGAATGTAATGATGTTATATAATTTTTTTTTAAATAAATGTAAGCTGGGTAAGTACCTGAATTTGCTTTGATACCAGCCCCTCTCAATACCTGTATATCAGAGCTCAAACTGTGAAGCTGCAGCTTAGTTTGTGTGTCCATTAATTTGTGCATTTTACAACTGCCTGGCGTTTAGCCTTAATCGTTCTTACCTGTGATTCCCCTCTGGGTTTGACAGACCCAATGATTCTCCACCATGCCTTGGCTAAGGTGCAAACATTATACAGTTTCTTATTTACGAGGCATTGAAATGTGCAATTTGAGTAGAAGATGGAAAGCCAGCCTGTCCCTGCGGTTATGTATGTTTTGTAGTGGAGGTCCCTAATTTATGGATTGCTGTATCAAATTCAAATATAACAGGTGGTGGTCAGTTATACTGAAAAGCTGCCGCTTCCACAATATTGATTTTCAAAGCTGTAATGAACTCAGATGAAATTGACTCTCTTCATGGTTAGAAGTAGGGATGTTCAGATAGCAGTGCCGATACTTGGCATTTTCATGAGAACTACCAGGGTTGCAGCGGTTGCAGCTGGGACCTGGCTCTGGCGCTCCACCACTGTCCTGAAATCATTAGTCTGTATTGTTTTAAAATAACTATACCATGACATTAAACAAAAGTGTATCAGTACTTGTATCTGTTAGTACTTGGACACGTCTCAGTACTTGAAAAAATGGTATCGGTGCATCCCTTCTATATGTTTTAAAAAAAACAAAAACATGCATAAAACAGAGATGTACAAATCCCAGGAACTCCATGTGCTCCTTACAAAAGACCCCTGCCTCCTAACTTTTTGAATTTTTCTCTAGTCTAGTCTTGCAGCTAGAAAAGTATCTGTACTTGTACCGAGTACGGTACTTGGTATCTGACCATCCCTAGTTAGAAGCATATAATGCAGCAGGATGTGAGCTAATATGTTGCGCTTGGTTATTTCAACAATTCATAGTGATATTCAAATCGTGAAAGGTGATTTTAGACGAATAAAATATTAATTTATACTATTTATCATTTTTATAAATTTAATATTTTATTCGTCTAAAATCACCTTTCACGATTTGAATATCACTATGAATTGTTGAAATAACCAAGCGCAACATATTAGCTCACATCCGATCACATTGATACACATTGTTGCAGCTGGTATCCTATTGATTGATTTTATTTATTTATCTATATTTATAATCTCCTAGCGCAATCAATCTGAACAAACTATAATGCAGCAGGGTTCCTGAGCACAGTGGAGAAACACATGTTGGTATTTGTATAATTCAGTAAATATGCATATGACTGGTGAACCTGTCCATTACCATACAGGTGATTGCAATATTAGGTCTACCCATGGTACGAGCAGTTTCACACACCCAGTTTAGAAATCACAAACCGTATTTTATCTTGATATACCAGGACTCATCAGCTTCATTCATGTATCCACTGCTCCATACTTGACATTCCTTACAGAGCATAGCATACCTCCTGTACCTAAAACTCTCAACCCTAATAACCCCTCACCTGCTATTAATCCCAAACTCCTATAATTCCCCCACCTTGCACAGCATGTCCCCACTCCTCCAGATTAAGTTATTTGGCTGCACAATGGCTTAAGATGCAACTGAAGACAGAAGTTTCTGTCTTCAGAAACTGTGTCCCAGCGGGGAGGAGAGAAACTGTCACAGGCGGCCAAGCGCTGCGGGAGGAGAGCGATGTGAGCGGCCGGCGTCTCCCCGCTCCACTCAGCCTCCTGTCACAGATCAAATGAGAGCAGTGTGGGCCGAGACAGCCAGCGCTGCCACAGCAGGCTGAGCTCCGCTCGTTCAGCCTCCTGTGAAAGCGTCCCAGGAAGGAGAGCGGTACAAAAATTCATCGATCACGGAGTGTTTGTAAATAATTGAGGACATAGTATGTTTACTGTGTCCTCCATTATGAATGAATGGCAAGTGATCTACATCCCCTCCTGTTCATTCATGATTGTGGTTATAGTTCTCATGTTATGAATGAACAGAAACACTAAGTATAGAGGATTCCTGTTCATTGATAACAGGGGCTGCAGAAAAAGAGATTGAGAACTCTCAATCTGTGTCCTCAGTCTCTTTTTCTATTTTAGACCCCTAATATTTCCCTGAATCCCCTAAAAGTAAAGTAAACAATAAAAAAATTAATAAACAATTAAATTTTTTATTAACTATAAAAACATTTTTGAAAACATTAAAATAAAAAACTTTTTGGTTTCGGCCTGACATTTTTTTTAAATTTCGGTTTTTAAATTTTCATTTCAGTGCACCTCTAGTTATAACCCTTTTTTTTCTGTTTTGGACAGGATCATAAAATTTAGCTACAGTTCTACTTTAATGGGAGGTGAAGGAGAGGGTGTTTAGCTATAGTTAATTCGGCTCTATTGGTCCCCCGGGAAAAAGGGCCCTGTTGCAACCACAACCTTTGCTACCTTTGTTCTACACACATACAAAGTATAGCTCCTTCATTGTCACTGCAACACTTAACAAATAATCCTTCCAATAATATCCTTGCATATTCTCAATAATCACATCTTTTGTTTTAGAGCAGCTAGATTCAGGCATACTCATGCACACATTCACATCCATTTCTCCAGTGTTGTATATAAATATCCTCTATTCACAGATAGAAGAAACCCTCCTAATGATACACAGACAATAACCTATAATCACTCTCGCTAAATTAACTGTAATCACTGTCTTTTATCTACTGCTTTGTGTTGCTGCATCTAGTTCAACCTTTTGTTCATTTGTCCACATTGATGGTAATGGATTTGGTTGGTTGTACAAAATAAAAGGAACAGTTTGATGTAGATGGAGTATAACATGCTTTTGGCTTTTATGGTTATTGCTAGCGGTCCTGCTTTCTGTTGACATGTATATTCCTTTGTTTTTGCTTACAGATTGCTACATTGCTATAGTCTGAGATGTAACTAAATTACAGGAAAGTAGGCACTGGAAGGATGGAGAAAGTTCTTCTTCAGGTCCTCCTCTGCTGATTAGGCAGTGGGTGGGTGCAATAGCCAGCCTGCTATCGGCTATTTCAAATTGCAGTGAGCTCTCCTCACTGCTTTGCACTGGCCGTAGGAGTATTTGTCCCCTCTGATCCTGCTTGGAGCAGTGGGGATCGGAGTGGACACAGAGCTGATGACACACTGGCTCCCAGCAGGCAAGTAGAATCAACTAATCGATTTACATCGATTTGTTGTTGCAGTCCTAGTTATCATGAATTTAAGATGTGACCCTGTGTCCAGCTCCTAAAAGATGCCTAGGCACGGGGAGCCCTGTTTGTCAATTTTGTTTGTGATTGTGGAACTATGTGAAGCACTAGTTTTTGTTTTTTTTAAATACTACAAATCAAAACTGGGGGGAAAGTGTTTTCTGTACGTTTTTTTTTTTTCTTCTTTCTTCTTCCATATCTGTCCTAGTGTAGGTAGCTGCACTTTGTAAGAAAGTATATTTACTGCCGTAGATGAATCACACAGCAAAAAATTTCAAAAGTGTGTCCATCATTTACGAACAGAAACTAAAAACAAGCTCAGTCATGAAGTGGGTTAAACTGATTTACATGAACGTTTTCTCTGAGTTTTATATTTCTTCTTATGATATAGACCCCGTTGCTGGTGTTAGAGACTAGTTATAAACTGTAAATCCCATTTGTGTTTATTTTTGTTTTTTAACAAATTATTTTTGCATCACCCTTTTCCTTATTGCAATGATAGGTATTCCTCTGATAACAGAGAGAGCAGCTGGCTTCGCTCACTGTTTGTGCGGAAAGTGGATCCTCGCAAAGATGCGCATTCAACTTTGCTTTCTAAGCAGGAGACCAGTGGACTGTACAAAATTCAATGTAAGTAAACCATTTTCGAAGTCTTCATGTTTTTGCTGGTTAACGTTTTGGTCATTAAACAAGAGTGAAGGCTATGAAGCATGAAACATTTCGTGTCACCCATTAAACTATTTGATTATTAAAATGGATTAGCCAATATTGAAATTGTGCGGCTGCAAAAGGCAATTTTTGTGCTATCCATTTATTTTTAATTGAATTCCTTAGCTATGTTATTTAGGTCAATAGGTTTAATTGCTTATAAATTCTAACTCACCCCTTCCCAGTCTACATCAAAAACCTTCAAAAGTGAGCTGAATCTTTTGTAGCAGCCTACACATGCGGTATAATTGAACTTGTCGGTGCTATTAATTTTCTTGGAAGACTTAATTGTAAACACTCAAGGCCATATTACAATAGCAGTTTTTCAGCATCGCAGTGACAAGGTGGCCAAAGAGCACACACAGGATTGCTTCTTTGCTGGCCAAAACACTGCAGAATCTAATTTGCCAGCAAGGGAATAAGAAGTGTAACAGAGCAACACCTCACTTCTTCAGACAATGAGGAAGGGACACCCATTGTTTCCCAAGTCATCTTTAGGATGGCATACATGACAGATGACTCTACTCACCAGACAGGAAACACAATTCCCAGAACACTTTAAAAAGCAGCCCTTCCTACTGCTGCCTCTGTCCTGTCTTTCTAGCACATCAGCAGGCAATTCCCTGTGTATTTTTCTTATAGTTAGTAGCCTTTCTGTGAAGACCTTCCTTCTTTGCTGATTGTCATGTAGGGTCTAAAGCCTTGGTTCTCAACTAATGGGTCGTGACCCAAAAGTGGGTCAAGACCCCATGTTCAGTGGGTCGCCGCGTGCCTTCCACTTTTCTAGGTGCGAGGCTCCTCAGCCTCCCCTAGCGCAGCACTGTCAGTTCTCGCACCAAACACCCATTAAAAATATGCTGCCTGGTGCCAAATGTCAGCTTGGGGTGAATGGGCTGGGGCTATGGCCGTGAGGGAAATCCATCTATACGTACAGCTCCATCACTTGTACTGTAGAGGTGCCTGGACCAGAGTGATGTCACATTCTGGCTCCCACCACCTCTACAGGGCACGCAAAGGGAGCTGTACAAGCAATGCACATATGGATGGAGCTCTGTCACAGCACAGCAGCCGACACTGGACCCCAAGCTGAGGATCCACTCCAGTTCTTGTAAGGTATGGAGACTGGGTGGATCTTTTGAATGGCACCCCAATCGCACCTCCCACCCACAGTTTGATCGCCCGCACCAGAACGCGCGGTACCGCAATGCTGTGCATTGCAGTGCGACTTGGTGACCAAGGACAAATGTGGGTCCTGAGGTTATACAGGTTAAGAACCTTTTGGTCTAGAGGATCTCTGCAAACCTGATGCTTGTAGAAGGGGAGGGAGTCCTTTGTTAAATCTCTCCCATATCTACATATTGGGACTTGTCCCCCGCCCCCTCTAGAGGTTTGGAGGCAACTGCTGGCAGTTTCCATTCTTGGGGCCTTCCGCCTGCACTTCTCTCTGCATGTGTACTACTTGCCAGATGTAGACTGAGTAGGACTGTTGTCAACACCACAAGTAATGTACTTCCAACAGCTCTGACCTCCAGGAAGCCTGAAACTGCAAGGCCACACTATGCTGGAAGGAGAAGCGACCTAGAGTGGTTTCTGTTGCAGTGCTCAGCCATGTTCTTAGCAGTCATGTTCTGTACACCCCTCATAATGGAGCCTCTGTTTAGTGAAGCTGTGAACCCCAAAGACATACAATGTGATTTGCTTTAGTTATCTAAATAATGACATTAACCTCCTCCTTTTTAAAGTTTACACATCCTCCTTTTTGTTTCAGTTCATAATGTAAAACCAGAATGTTTGGATGCTTATAACCAGCTGACGTAAGCATTTTTTCATTTCCTTTGCAATTGACTTGCCTGTGTGTAAACTGGGTACCTTTTACCGGTCTTTGATTTTTTTTTTTTTTTTTTTCCTTGTCTGTGTGTGAATTGAGTACATTGACATTTTTTGATTTCTTTCCTCATGGAAGTCTTTTGTTCTCAACTTACAAACAGCATAAAAAGGAGCAAATCTGTGCTTTTTTTATAACATTAAAAGCCACAAAAAAAAACCACCAAGCTTATCACATTAATATTTTTCTCCAGATATTTATGATTAAAAGTTTTATTGCTATGACATTAATAACTACCTGAAAAAACAAAATAAACTATTGACAACCAGTAGCTTTTAACTGGAGATAATGGTATTGGTAGTTTTTAAAATGGTATGCCCGTGTTTTGAAGAGGAGGCAACATGCAGTATGCATAAGGCTATGAGAGCCAAGTCTACATGCTGATTGAGTATTAGTGGGCAACACTTGGCACTCATCTTAGAAAATAACTTTGCCACTGGTAATACCAACTAGAGGCTTGGTAGTTGCATCACCCCTGTAGCCTAGAGAGCGACAGGGTAGTGTGTAAATGCAGCCTGTAGTACAGCTCAAAATACATTTACAGGCATTGATGGGCAGAGAATTTAGCAGCACCTCTAGCCAAGGAATACAAAACAAAAATTGAAAGGAGGAGAGCAAGGCTGAAAGTGCCTTTACTAACTACAAGCTTACAGTGTGTGCACAATTATTAGGCAAGTGAGCATTTTGACCAAATCACCATTTGTATGCATATTGTCCTAACTCCAAGCTGTATAAACTTGAAGGCTTATTGGATTGAAGTATATCAGGTGATGTGTATTTGTGTAATGAGGGAGGGTGTGGCCTCAGGAGGCCAACACCCAATGTCAAGGTGTGCATAATAATTAGGCAGCTTCTTTTCCTCAGGCAAAATAGGCCAAAAAAGACCATTTAACTGACTCTGAAAAGTCAAAAATTGTAAAAAGTCTTTCAGAGGGATGCAGCACTCTTGAAATTGCTAAGATATTGGGGCGTGATCACAGAACCCCCAAACTTTTTGTTGCAAATAGTCAACTGGGTCGCAAGAAACGTGTTGAGAAAGAAAGACGCATTAACTGCAAGACGAATTAACTGCCAAAGATTTGAGAAGAATAAGACGTGAAGCTACCAGGAACCCATTATCCTCCAGTGCTGTCATATGCCAGAACTGCAAGCTACCTGAAGTGCCCAAAAGTACAAGGTATTCAGTGCTCAGAGACATGGCCAAGGTAAGGTAGGCTGAAACCAGACCACCACTTAACAAGACACATAAGGCCTCAAAATACGCTGCGTATATTCACATATTGTCCTATAAGCAGCATATGCAACTAAATGGCTCCATACACATAGCTGCGTATGGAGACGTATATGTGCGCTGCGTAAAGATGCACAAAAACAGAATGGAACCGAGATGCGTCCAGGCAGCGTATTTTACCTGCGTGAGGCCTAAGTTGAAACGTCAAGACTGGGCCAAGAAATATCTGAAGACAGCGTTTTCAAAGGTTTTATGAACTGATGAGATGAGAGTGACTACTAACAGACCAGATGGATGGGCCCGTGGCTGCAGAGCTCCACTTCAATTTCAACTCAGACGTCAGCAAGGTGGAGGTGGGGTACTGGTGGGCTGGTATTACTAAAGATGAGCTAGTTGGACCTTTTTCAGGTTGAAGTTGGACTCAAAATCAACTCCCAAACCTACTGCCAGATTTTAGAAGACACTTTCTTCAAGCAGTGGTACAGGACAAAGTCTGTATCTTTCAATAAGACCGTGATATGTATGCAGGACATTGCTCCATCACATGCATCAAAGTACTCCACTGTGTGGCTAGCCAGTAAAGGCCTTAAAGATGAAAGAATAATGACATGGCCCCCTTCCTCACCTGACCTAAACCCTATTGAGAACTTGTGAGACCTTCTTAAACGTGAAGGAAAACAGTACACCTCTTTGAACAGTGTCTGGGAGGCCGTGGTTGCTGCTGCACAAAAAGTTGATAGTCAACAGATGAAGAAACTGACAGACTCCATGGATGGAAGGCTTATGATTGTTGTTGAAAAGAAGGGGGGGCTATATTGGTCACTGATTTTGAAAATGTCAAATTTTTATTTGTAAATTTTGTGTTTGCTTATTGTTCTCATTTTAACAGATGAAAACAAACAAGTGAGATGGGAACATTTTCATTTTACATTTAGTTGCATAATCCGCACACATAGATATTCTCCTAAGAATGCCAAAACCTCACCTTTTACTTTCTTAAATATTCAGGTTTGAGGTCTATTAACATTTTGGATTGACCGTGAGCACTGTAGTTCAATAATGAAATTAATCCTCAAAAATACAACTTGCCTACTAATTGTGCATGCAGTGTAGATCAATAAAATTATAATATAAACTGGAGTTCCACGTTAATATGGTAAAATGTCAGCCATGTCACCCTTGAAATATATTGTATTCTTAGGGACTGCGTGAGCATTTTGAAGTCGTATCATTCTGACCACTCGACCTCTAACTAAGCATTGTTCTTTCAAACATTCTGGATATGTTAAAAGTAGGGATGCGCCGCTACTGTTTTTTCGGTATCGAGTACAAGTACTGGTATTTTTGTTTCGGTACTCGCCGATACAGAGTACTGGTACCTGGCTTCCTCATGTCAGAGCCTTCGGCAAGGAAAACTGCACAAAAGTGACATCACCAAATCTCCTGAAACTAGCAGAGGCAGGAGAGCCTTAGATCTCACACTGAAATATACAGCTACAGTCGTATGGAAATGAAAGTGCACCCTCTTTTGAATTCTGAGGTTTTAAGTATTGGGACATAACAATCATCTGGTCCTTGGTAGTTCTTAAAATTAGGTAAACACAACCTCACAACGACACATGATATATTACATTGTGTCATTATTTATTTTGCAAACATAAAGCCAAAATGGAGATGTTATGTGTGGAAAAAGTACACCCTTACTGCTTCCAAAGGAATTAAGAGGCTAAGTAGCAGCGAGGAGGATTATTCACATGTGGAAAACATTCAGGACAGTTGCCTATCTTCCCAGGAGTGGACATCCCAGCAAGTTCATTGCAAGTTCAGAAATTGCACACACAAAAAATCAATGAGTTACATCTCAGACTCTACAGGCTTCAGCATGTTAAATGTTAAAGTTCATGACCGTACATTTAGGAAAAGACTGAACAAGTATTGTATGGTTTGTTTGGAAGGGTTGCCAGGAGAAAGCCTCTTCTCTCTAAAAAGAACGAGGCAGCAGAGTTTAGATTTGCAAAGTAGCATCTGAACAAACCAAAAAACGTCTGAAATATTGTCCTTTGGACAGACAAGACCAAAGTGGAGATGTTTGGCAATAATGCGCAATAACATGTTTGGCGAAAGCCAAACACAACATATGAGCACAAATACCTCATACAAACTGTCAAGCACGGTGGTGAAGGGGTGATGATTTGGGCTAGTTTTGCAGGCACAGGACTTGGGCACCTTGCAATTGTTGAGTCGACCATGAGCTCCTCTGTATACCAAAGTATTCCAGAGTCAAATATGAGGCCATCCTTTTCGACAGGTAAAGCTTGGCTGAAATTGGGTCATGCAACAGGACAATGATCCCAAGCACACCAGCAAAACTACAACAGAATGTCTGAAAAAGAAAATAATCCAGGTGTTTTAATGGCCCAGTCAAAGTCCAGACCTCAATCTAAATTAAACACTGTGGCAGGACCATAAGAGAGCTGTACATAAACAAATGCCCGCCATCCCCAATGAACCGAAGCAATGTTGAAAAGAAAAGTGGGCCAAAATTCCTTAACAACGATGTGAGAGCTGATCGTCCTACAGAAATAAATTACTTCACGTTATTGCTGCTAACGGTTGTTCAACAAGCTATTAAATCATGAGGTGTATTTTGTTTTTCACACATGGCTTCTTCATTTTGGCTTTAGAATTGTAAAATAAATAATGACACAGTTTAATATGTCATGTGCTGTTGTTCATTTTGAGGTTGTATTACCTATTTTTAAGACCTGCTCGGGACCAGATGATTTTGATTATGTCCTGATACTTAAAACTATAGAATTTAAAGAGGGTGTACTGTCTTTTTCATGTGACTGTATAACGCATGTAAAACGCACAAGAATGCGTTGGCTCACTTGCATACCAGGAAGTGTACTGCTCATTTTTGAGAAGTCCGACAAAAGTTAAATTTTCAGGGTATCTCTAAGGCGCAATTAACGGTTCAACATTTTCCATATAACATTGCAGATAATAATATTACTTAAATATGACTGGACTTATTTCATATGCTTGTATAGCACCACATCCCTCTCAACTAAACCTGTAATTACACAAAGGGTACTGGAATTTTCAGGTGCCAATTCAAGAGATTCACACAAAGACTTCCCACTTCATTAAAATGTTTCAGTGGTAGGTGTTTGTGTGAATCTTTTGAAGTGGCACCTTCAAAGTCCCAGTGCCCTTTTTGTAATTACAGAAATAACAATGTGTAAAATGCAGTATTTAGCAATACGCCTATGTCAAGTTGCCACATTGTATTGGTTTATACAAAGGTCCCGTTCACAATTCTAGATCTAGGTTCTGCTTTTTTAACGATGACATGTGCTTTCTGAGTGCCTTTTCTCTGCAATGTGTGCAGTAATGGAAACCTCGCCCAAACTGAGTCACTGAACACTAAAATGCATACGGCTTCATAGGTGACAATGGTGGTGGTGGGGAGTTATGTATGAGCATTCCCATGTATAAAAATGGTCACATCTACTGAAAAGGGCATATAGATTGCATTATTAGATTAGTGTGGATCTGATTTTTAATGCATGGGAGTTAATTTACCTTGCACATAGGAGCAGGAGATTTAGACTTCAAATTTACTGACATTTTAAGGTATCTAGTTAGATGGTGCATAGTATGTTTTCATAGTTCACACATTAGGCAAACAAGAAAGGTACACTATTTTATTATTTTATTTCCTGCATTACAGTGTTAAAAGTAACAGAATAACGGAATTTAGGTTTTAAACTCTTCTTTTTTTAATGTTTGTATAAAAAATGTGTTGCTTCCTTCACATACAGAGAAGAGGTCCTACCCAAGCTGCACCAGGATCCAGATTACCCATGTGATCTGGTGGGTAATTGGAACACATGGTATGGGGAGCAAGACCAAGCAGGTGAGTGCAGATATTTTGGGCGGGCATTGGGATTGTTTCTGGTTAAATGCTGATTTCCCTTTCAGTTCATCTATGGCGATTCTCTGGGGGATATCCTGCTCTCGTGGACAGTATGAATAAGTTAAGAAATAACAAGGTAATGGACATCTGACAGAGCCTCATGTGTGAATTTGGTAGAAACCCATCTGCTTTTATATGTTAATCATTCAGTGCCTTTTCTTCATTTCCTTTTTAGACTGTCCAGTTCATCACTCGTTAATTTGTCCTCCCATTCTTTTTCTTGAATTTCTTCCTTTTTTCCTTGTCGTTGATATCCTCCTCAAAAAACATGCCTGCCAATACTGGATCATTCATGCTAATGCAACACCATCTCCTTTCTCCTGCAGGAATACCTGGCTTTCCGTGAGGAGCGTAGCCACATGCTGCTCTCCCGCAGAAACCAGCTTCTTCTTGAGTTCAGCTTCTGGAATGAACCAGTGCCTCGCAAGGGACCCAACATATATGAATTACGCACATACAGGTTAAAGGTAACATTCCAACATCCATTTGCAGAGAAAGTCCTGCTTGTTAATGCTTATGAAATCCATTTGGCAACTGGTGTGAGGCCTAAACATTTGGATAAAGTTGTACTAACAGTACTCCAAAAACTCTCTTAATTTGACCACACAAGTTTAGCTAGTCATGCACTATTGGAAATGTGTTCTTTTTCCATATGAAGTGAGATCCTGCATATGCATGTTCTTGCAATAAATCGGAAGCCAAAAGGTAAACTCCTGCTCAGACTAGTTTTATCTCAGGCACTTTTTTGGTAAACCAATTATACAGAAGTTCTCACACTTCATGTACATCCTCCTTTTTTTTGTTTTGTTAGTGTTTATGACATGCTTTGGAGGTTTCCTTTTGCTCCCTGTCCTGGAGACATAACAGGAAGTTACAAAAATTCTCCCACATGAGTATTTGTCACTGTAACAACTGTTCCCATTGAAATAATTTTCCCTCACCTATTTTCCTGGTGACGGCTATACCGTTTTGGATCCCCCATCGTTTTCTGCACTATTAATTATGGTTACCATAGCAAATAATGGGGGTGTGTTTTACCAGTAGGGACACAGACAGCAGTGTAAAAAAACAACAGGTGGACCCCCTTATTCTTGTTTGGGAGTTTTTTGTCCTTGTGGGAGCAGCCTTGTCAAAACCTCCAATTTCTGCAGGATGAAGGCAATCCACAGGGTGTATTACTGAGAACAAGAATACTTAGTGCCTCTTGTACACACATTTACATAGCAATAAAAACTTGTCAGAGGTTCCATCCTTTCCTATTCTATCCAAAACCTAAAAGAAAAAAAGTTTTGGCTAGAAATGCATTTTAATCTCTGACTCTGAAGACCTAAAAGTGTTTGAAAACCCTAACAATGAAATTCTCCTATTTACTCTCTTGTCTTTTTAAACTTATTTTTGAAATTTGTTTTCTTGTATCTGTTGGTCCTACCAGAGATCTTGTGAGTCTCTAACTTCCTGTAATCTCAAACATTGTTATGAGTTCTAAATATTTCTTTGTACTACAGAACACCTTCCCTATTTTATGGAGGTGAGTAGAGGGGGAGCGGGGTGTCTTGTAGTCCTAATATACTTCCTGCCCTAGGGTGACAACGCTTCTCCTCTATGGATATAGTACAAGCAGTGAGCATTGTCACCCTAGCATATGAAGTGTGTTACGGCCAAGATCACCAGGTGAAAATGAAGGAAAAAACTTGCAAAAAGAGAATAATTAATCCGCCACATCTACGGACCGGTAACCTGCAATATATTACTTTTTTTGTTCTTGGGTTTAGATGACGTTTTGAATGGCACATGAACACTTATTGTTTCCATGTTTAAGTCCCTGTTCACACCTGGCCCTTTTGACACTCAAAGCTAAGCGTGACAAAACTCTCAACAGAAAGAAATCCCATTAATTTCTTTGGCCCTGTTCACACCTTTTAGTGTTTTGTCTCAAGCTGAAAAGGTGCATGAGCTTTATTCGAGCAGATTACATGGCGTTTGGCTGCATAGACTTCAATGGAAGCGCATGAAAACGCATGACAAGAATTTGGAAAATTTCTGTGTGGTTTGTGCACAAGTTTGCTCATTCACTGCAATGCATTTCAATTTGCACAATAAAATGAGTGTCTTTTCACATGCAAAAACACTTACACCTTGGTTGTGAACAGAGAATTAAGCAGAATTAAACCACTGTGTGCTGGGTGGGCTTTTGCCATAATGTGCAAATTTGCACAGCAAATTATGGCACACTTACCTTTTTAAAAGTGTGATTTCTCCAGCACTGTGAGATACAGGCTCTGCCTTTTGCAAAACTACAGGCTGCCTGTAGGAGGGGCGGATACAAGACCAGACACCCTGGACAAAGAGAGATCAGCAGTGACCGGTCTTCATTACAGGAAGCTCCTGCACAGAGGAAAACTGTCACATGATGGATGAATGCACAGATCGGGGAAAAATACACAAAGCTCACCAAGATTCAAAAAAGAATATGCATGTCTGTAAAGGTTCTCATTTATCCAGGTCATGGTATATCTGTAAAAAAATAAGTCACGGTAACTGGACTTGCTGTATTTTTCTTGAAGATGTTTTACTGGTCATCCGACCAGCTTTCTCAATCCAGAGTTGAGAAAGCTGGTTGGATAACCAGTGAAACGTCTTCAAGAAAAATACAGTTGCCTTGACTTATTTTTACAGATAAGAATACGCATGGCTCCTTTATATTTAGACAATATTTGCTTATCCCGGAGTTCAGCTTTAAGAATCTAAAAGCAGTTAAACTGACTTTGTACAAATGTATACAATTTATGAAAACGTGCAGCATTCTCCCTAATAATGTAAATCTCTTACTTTTCTAGCCAGGAACAATGATTGAATGGGGAAATAACTGGTGAGTTACATGGTGTTAATACATGTTTATATTTCCTTTTGCATTGATCAGACACAGGAAGTAGTAAACTTAAGGAAAATACATCTCTTTGCTTCTACAAAAATATGTTGTTTTTTTTTTTTTATATGACCACTGACAGAGTATTTCCTTATATCTATAGCTCACAGTACATTAGCAGGATCTGTAAGTTGTAGATAAAATAATAAAACAATGTGGTGTGCTGGGCATAT
>NW_017307744.1:194294-194531 GCF_000935625.1 Nanorana parkeri
CGTGTTTTCCCGAAAATAAGACACTGTCTTATAATTTTTTTTTCCCCCCAAAAAACACTAGGTCTTATTTTCGGGGAATGTCTTATTTTTACCTGGCTGCATCTGTGTGGAGCCGCAGCGATCTCGACATTTAAAATTCAGTTATATGTGCAGCAACCCGCGAAAATAAGACCTAGCGCTATCTTCAGGGATTTCTGTAATATAAGACCTACCACCGAACTGGGGCTTATTTTCGGG
>NW_017307744.1:194872-231066 GCF_000935625.1 Nanorana parkeri
GGGTCTTATTTTCGGGGTAGGTCTTATATTACAGAAATCCCTGAAGATAGCGCTAGGTCTTATTTTCGGGGTAGGTCTTACTTTCGGGGAAACACAGTATAATACCCTGTTTCCCCGAAAATAAGACCTACCCCGAAAAGAAGACATATTTTAGCAATTCCCAGAAATAGTACTAGAAGACCTACCCCGAAAATAAGACCTAGTTGTGACCATTCCCAGGGCCGGTGGTGTCATAAGGGGGAACTTGAAGAGCTGCGGGAGAGAATCAGTGGTGCCAACAAAGCCAGCGCCAGAGGAATCGGGGCGCACGGGAGGGAGCAGAGCCGCATAAGCCGATGCCTCCTCTATAGCGCCGGCTCCTGTCACAGGCGGAGTGATACCAAATGCACTCCGCCTATGAGGAATCGATAGTGAAAGCGCGCTTCGCTCATTCTGGCCAGCGATTGGTTAGCAAATTTCTCTTGGAAAACATGCATGTTAATCAGGTACTCTGACACAGCACTTTTGTGTTTGAGCCTTTTTTATTATGATGTAAATATAAAGTATTTGTTTTTAAAATGTAATTATTAGTTTGGATTATGGTATTCTTAGAAATTGACTACCTATTACTTATGTAGGTGAAAAAAATACTTCATGTCGGTAAACCAAATTATTGTACATACACTGTATAATAAAGTTTGCACTTTTGTTAGTGTATCATTTATTAGCCATACTTGCGTTACTATTCCAGCTAATTGTTTTCTCTTTACTAACTTTAGGGCTCGTGCTATAAAGTATCGTCAGGAGAATCAGGAGGCTGTTGGAGGATTTTTTTCTCAGATTGGAGAGTTATATGTGGTGCATCACCTCTGGGGTAAATCTAGTAAAACACTATGGGCAAATAAAATTGTTTGTGTTGGGGGATTACTGGTTGCCATAAAATACCTTTTTTTTTTTTTTTTCCTTTTTTCCTTTTTTTTTTTTTTTTTTTGAGTTTATTGGGGAATAAACCATGACACTACCTATAGGAGGTTGGACACTAAAAAAAATGTTGATTTTTATAGTCCATAATCTTTAAAAGGGTTACCTTACCTTACGGCTGAACGCTCCTTCCCTATAGCAGTACAGCCCTGCACTCTGTATTTTGATTTTTGCTTGCAAATGGCGAGCACTCATTGGTCAGTGTAACTATAATTGCCTGTGGTCACACAACTAAAAAAGTTGGATTTATGTAGACTAAGCCTTCATAAGTAATATAAAGCATCTCATACTAATAAGAGCACCTTACATTTATTGTTTGTCAGCTTACAAAGATCTACAGTCTAGAGAAGAAACTAGGAAATCCGCATGGACCAAACGAGGATGGGATGAAAATGTGTATTACACAGGTAAAAAGCATTTTCTGAATCCCATTTAATTAAAAGTATGTAAAGCAATGGAGGTTGGTGATTTTTATACCACTGTTCAGGTAGTAGTAGATTTATGCACTTTTTTTTTTTCTTTTTTTGTTGCAGTTCCCCTTGTCCGGAACATGGAGTCCCGTATTATGATTCCTCTCAAGATCTCTCCCCTCCAGTGATGTCTCTTCCTCCACCCTGACCAAAAAAACTTCATAGCGATTCCTGTACTTTGAATTGTAAAGGGCAGTGCACCTCATTTCCATACTGACTGCAACAAAATGGCTGATCTCCAGCAATTGTAATGGAACTTAACCTGACAAAAATACCTGAAGAGCTAGTATTTTGGGACAGTGATATGGTTTTACACATTGATTTCCAGCATCAATGCTAGAATTTGGGGGTATCTTGCTGTATTCATTATTTGCTTGATATATTAGATTGTACTCGGGGAATCCTTTTATCAGGTGCTGCTGAAGAAAATAATATATTGAGCATTAAAGGAGAACTATGAGGCGAGTGAAAATCACTCAGCCTCATAGTTCTAGCCGACGTGTGGCAATGAAACTGTCACAGGTGGGCTCAGTAGATTCGGAAGTGAGCGAACACATACCGTCGCTCTCTCACTTCACGATCTATCCCTGCAGAGAGCCGTGACTGTTCACTCACTGCTCCCTGCAGGGATTCCCCCCACCCCTGTCCGATCCTCCATCGCTGACTGGCGGAACGGGAGGGGGCGGGCGCAGCTGGCTCTACCTCTAGATAGGCAGAGCCAGCTGTCAATCCCGCAGCTGGGTGGATCTCGAGAGTAATGTCGGGACCAACCCGGCTGCGGGAATCTCCGTACACTGCGAGCTGTAGCTCGCAGTATACTGAGCTTAGGGTGATGGGAGGACGCTAGTTTGTATCCTCCCGTTACCCTTAGGAGAACTATGGGGAAAAGCCCTGACCCCCATAGTTCTCCTTTTTAAGCAATGAGATCCACACAATTTTGTCCTGTAAACTTCTGCTCCTGTCTTTTCTTTTTGGTCTTAGTCATTTGAAATTCTGCCTAGTAAATGTAAGAGTGTAAATAAAACCTTGCTGTGTATGTTTTCTTATTATGTGGCTTATTGTTGGACAATGTATAATAATATACTATAGTATGTCTTTGTAGCTTATCCTTGTCATGAACTGTTTTAATGCAAATCATTTAATAACCTGATACCTGGTTTAATGTTAGCTTGCCATTGACAGCTCAAAGAAAACCTGTACTTTTCCCATTCAGGATGGCGGGATAAGAAGCACCCGCTGGTGTTTGGCCAAAGCTCCACGCACAATCTCATACTTTCACGTATGATGGAGCTTGTAACTCTCTTCTGCCACATACAATGCAGAACTGAGTGTTAGTTGACAGGCCTGAGTCATATAGAGACTGGGAGAGGGGATGGAAAAGGGATCTTTACTGCTGCTTAAGCTCTGACGTTAAACAGACCTGGAACTTACACACCATTATTTCAGGGATGTGCCAAGTAAATGTGTCCATGTGAGAGGGGTGCTTTTTAAATACAAACATCAAAGGATACCAGTAAACCTGTTACTTGCTCTGAATGGACACAGAAAAGGTTCACTTTAAAAGTGAGGCAGATTAGCTGCTATTTTATACTAATGTCATCAAAACACCCAGTAGAAACTGCCACTTAGTTCAGTTAGAGATTTTGGGGCTTGATATACACTGCCTGTTCAAAAAAAAAAAAGTCACCACCTGGATTTCATCAAGCAAATAGGTCAGAGCCTTTCGCTGGATAATAGATCTATGTTTAGCAATGTTATGTCCCCAAACAATTAGGTCGGCTGCCTATATGAATATACTGAATGACCAGGTTTTTCCATCAATGGATTTTTTCTTTCCTGATGGCACATTGGGTATAATTCCAAGATGACAATGCCAGGATTCATTGGGCTCAGATTGTGAAAGAGTGGTTTATGGGGAGCATGAGCAATCATTTTCACACATGGATTGGCCACCACCAGAGTCAAGACCTTAACCCCATTTAGAATCTTTGGGATGTGCTGGAGAAGACTTTACATAGTGGTACGACTCTTCCATCATCACTACAAGATGTTGGTGAAAAAATAAATGCAACTCTGGACAGAAATAAATGTTGTCACATTGCATAAGCTTATCGAAAGGGTGCCACAGCGAATGTGTGCTGCACTCAAAGCTAAAGGCGGTCCAATAAAATGTATAGTGTTTCTTTTTTTTTTGGACAGGCAGTCTATCAAGAACTCTGTGTAAAGAGCAATAAAGTAAAAGGTAAGACTCACTCTGATTAGGGTAAGGATTGCTACAGTGGTTCCAGGGATGCCCATCTGCAGACTGAAAATTTGGTGAAGGGCCTTCTATTGAAATGAAAGGTGCATGCAATAGGCATGTACAGAAGGCACACTGGTTTGCAGGAGAACATCATATGAGCCTCACATCACAGGTTTAGGTAAAGTTTTAGAGTTGGCAAAGTTGCTTAGGATTACTGAGAGCCCTCAAAGATACTTGCACTTATCTTTTTTTTTCTCTCATCTGTATTTTTATTGAGAATAATAAGAGTGACAACAGTACAAAACTGTACACTACAATCTCGTATAAAATCAGCGTGTAAAGAAGTAGCACAGTGTCATTCATGACAATCTGACAGGACGATAACTGCATAAAAATAAGCTCTAAACATGACACAGTAGGTTAGCTTATTTCGGATTCATTTGGGTACATCTGGGAGATGGGCTGGTGAGGTTTCAGGTAGATCGGACAGATGAAGAGGAAGTAATTCCCAGCGCAAGGCTGGTGATGGGGACATCACATTTGGGAGACCAAATGAAACCTTACATTCAGTGTAAGCAGCCTTGTGTCCTGAGATTTGCTATGATGAGGTACATCGCAGGGGGAGGAAGGGAAGAAGAAAAGTGAGATGGAAAGGTCAAGAGGAGAAGATAGAAAAAGGAAATAGAGGAAGAAAAGGGGGGGAAGAGTCAGGCGGTGTGCAGGGGACGAAGCAATGTTCGTGGAACCGTTATAAATAATTACTCGCACTTATTTTTTAAGTCCATTTCTCAGAACCAACAATAATTCCCCCTTTTCCAAATGACATTATCTCTTGCCCAAATCTGCAAATAGATCATCAGTAATTTGTACTGCACATTTAAGAACAATGAAAAATATTAACCACCATAACTGAACAATGTACTCCCAACGGGGATCGGACGGGACACAGACCCCTGCAGCCGGTGCCCAGCGGTGAGGAGAGTTCCAAACCTCAATCCTAAATAACAATTGTCACCCCCGCCACCGGCTTATCAGCTCTGCTCCCCCCATTCTCCTCCCTGCTAGGAGCCCGACGCATGCTGCTGTCTGTTTCGCCTTTGATCACCGCCTGTATCAGCAGAGGCAGTGGGGATCAGAGGGGACACAGACCGCTGCAGCCAGCTCCCAGCGGGGAGGAAAGAGCGCTGTCAGCCACTTTGACTGCATCCCCCCATGTCCCCGCTGCACCCCCTCTTCAGATTAACTGCCGGCGGTAGACAGCCATCGACAAGTCTGCCATCCAGCGGAAGGAAGCAATAGCCAGCCTGCTATTGGCTATTTTAAACTGCAGCAACCAATAGCAGGATGGGTATTGTACCCGCCCACTGCCTTTGTCAATCAGCAGAGGAGGACCTAAAGAAGAACCTTCAGCCAGTCTGATATTGCAATTTGAAATAGCCAATAGCAGGCTGGCTATTGATCCCAGCCACTGCCTGCTGTGTTTACATTCAGCTGGATCAGCAGACATCTGTCATTCCCCAGCTAAAGCTATTGAAGTGGAAAGGTGACACTAGGGATCTAAAAGACCCCTAATGTCACCTTAAAAATAACCTGTCATCTCCAATGTGCTATCACATAGGGGGCTTGTGAGCCCCCCATGTGATGGCAGTGAAGCACACAAAAAAAAGTTTAAATAAAGTTAAATATAATAAAATTAAAAATACCCCCGAGAACGCGCACATACTAATGGAATCACAAATCATGTGCACCTATGTAAAGAAATGACGATTGCGCAACACGTCAGTTATGGCCGCATGCGCCAATTAAAACTGTAATTAAAAATTACAACTCATTGAAAATAAAGCTTTGTTAGTTAAAAAAAAACCTGGCTTCTAACTTTGTTAGCTGGTTTCTAGATTGAAAGCAAATTTGTCAAGCCCTGCTTTAAATTATGTAATAATAGGTCTTCTAAATCCTGTGGGGTAGATACATTCACCCATTGAATCTTTCTGAACATTTGTTCAGTGTGAATAGACACAAAAATCAACATTCTTCAATATGTTTTCTTTTCAGGTTGAATGTGTGGAATGTAATACTGCAAATTCGCCACTAGAGAGAGCTGAGGAACATGGGATATAAATACTTATTTCCCATGCTCCTTAGCTCCAGTTAGTGGCCAAAATGCAGTATTACATTCCACACATGTGAACTTAAGAGAATTATATATATATTTATGTCTATTCGCACAATGAAAGTTCAAAAAGATTTGCAGGGTGAACGATTCTATGAATTGTTTATAAATAGACTCCTATGTGTAGAACCAGTGGCCTTTCTTCTGTGTCCGTAGTGCTGCAAGTTTGTAGATTTCCAAGATGCCTGCAGCAAAGTACAATGCACTAGGGATGCACCAAAAGTTTGGCCAAAAATGGTACTATGGGCAAAATGCGGTGCATCCCTAGCTTCTCTCCTCCCCTCTGGGCGCTGGTCCGTGTCTCCTCCGATCCCCACTGTTCTTCCCCACCTGTGTCGGCAGAGGCAGTAGGGACACAGCCGATCCAGCAGGGAGGAGACAAGCTGTCAGGAGGCCAGCTGCCAGTGACGAGCGGGGGCGGTGCTGGGAGCAAAGCTGTCAGTAGGCCGTGCAGTGCAGTGCTAGAGGAGAGCTCGGCCATCTGTAACAGGCAGAGCTGTAAGGACTGATCACTGAGTGTTTTTAAATGAGGACATAGTATGCTTACTGTGTCAGCAGTTATGAATAAACAGGAAGTGCTCTACATCACCTCCTGTTCATTCATGATTGTGTACATAGTAACTGATACTATCTCTTCAATTTATGAAAGAACAGGAACATTCAGTATAGAGGCTTCCTGTTCATTCATAAAAGGGCCAGCAAAAAAAGAGATTTGGGACCAAAAAAAGCTTGAAAAAAAAAAGTAACTTTCAGTTTTCGCCTGACAATTTTTTTTATTTCGGTTTCAGTCTAAAAATTCACTTTCGGTGCATCCCTAATTATTACTTTTAAAACTATTAATAAAACTAAACTAGGTGCTTTCTCCTGTCCTGCCAATCTGTCCCGTGGCCAAAACAGGTACACCTTTGCAGTACATGTGGTTACTTTCTACTGCTCCTAGGGGGGCATATTAAAAGCAATGACAGAATGGAATGCCCTAATAGATGTTGTCAGCCGCTCTGCTCCAACCCCATTCCTTTGGGCGTATACTTACTCTCTTCCCTAGCACTGTGTACTCTGTGTGGTAGTGTAGAGAGTCTCCAGCCTTGCAGTACACTCTTTTGTCCAAGTCTCTGGACGATCTCTTCCCTAGCACTGTATACTCTATGGAGCGGGGTTGGACACTTCACTAGCACAGTGTATACGCGATGGTGCGGGGTTAGGATCTTTTTCCCTAGCATTGTATACTCTATGGTGCATGCTCAGACACTCTTCCCTCCCTAGCATTACTCTATGGTGCAGGTTTAGAGACTCTCTTCCTTCGCACTGTACTCTATGGTGCGGGGTTAAAGACTCGCTTCCCTAACACAGTATACTCTATGGTACCGAGCTGGTGTCATAGTTTGCACATCCGGGTAGAGTGGCCTGCATGAACGGAAGTAGATCAGAGTTGTTGGTGGTCATTGAATATCGTCATTGTAAGATCCGCAGTAATGTAAGTACACTGTTCGCTGGAATTGGCTAGCTTGTATCCTGGAGCCCCATGTTTACAGCAAGCATTAAGTTCCGAATACACAGCGCTTCGTTCGTAGGCAACAAAAAGCTCAGGAGGACTCCCGACGGAGCTCCTTGTGATGGGGAGTTTCAATACCCTATAGAGCGGAGGTCAGTCTGTTATTCTTCGTCTGCTGTGCGACTACTGCTCCCAGCATGCCCGGACTGGCATTATAACCGTGATAATAAGCACATTGGGCTGAGTTTTATTGTGTTATTAGTACAAAGGTGAAATAAACCTGTGGTGGGTGTTTGCAGAATCCTGAGTGATTGATATTAAAAAAAAAAACACCAAACACACTGTAGTGCTGAGATCATGTTTGCTTGCACTTAACTCCTGGCAGAAGAAATCCTAACCCTTGCAGTGGCACTACCCCCACACTGCAAGGGTGAAGTGCTACTTTTTGTCTAGGGTCACAAATCACAAAGGTATACTCACCCGAACCTCCCCCCCCCCTTGCTCCAGTGGTCAGATGACCCGTGAGTCATCACTTCCAACACAGTGTATTGAAGGTAAGGATGCAGAGGGTGAGAGAGGCTGCAGGGACCAGGTTGGTTTATCTTTGTTATTTGTGAGCCTATACAAAATTGTGCACTTAACCCTTGCAGTGTGGGGATAGCCCCGCTTGCAATGGTTAAAGGAGAACTATGGGGTTAAGGCTTTTCCCCATAGTTCTCCTTAGGGTAACGGGAGGACACAAACTAGCTTCCTCCCGTCACCCTAAGCTCGGTATACTGAGACACCACAGTATACCGCGAGCAGTACTGAGACGCCGTAGCTGAAGCGGATCCTGACAATTATGTCTGGATCCGCCCAGCTGCGTGACAGCTGGTTCTGCCTATCTAGAGGCAGAGCCAGCTGTACCCGCCCCCTCCCCCGTCCGATCCGCCAGTCAGCGCTGGCGGAGCGGGGATGGGGGAATCCAGCCCCTCCCCTGTCACTGCAGAGAGCCGTGACAGGATCGAGAGGTGAGCGAACGCCGGTATGTGTTCGCTCACCTCCCGATCTACTGAGCCGACCTGTGACAGTCTCATTGTCACAGGTCGGCTAGAACTATGAGGTCAGTGAAAAGCACTCATCTCATAGTTCTCATTTAAGATTTCTTCTGTGCGGAGTTCTTCTTTAATTTTCTTATTAATAGATGTGCATTTATTATATTTTTGCATTTGAGCTGGCAAAGCATTGCAACCATGAACAGTGTAATGTGGGTGCAATGCTCCCCTTCCTTCTCTTTCGCCCCATCACAGAACTCGTAGTATTCTTTCCCACAATGCAAAGCATTCTGTGTTTGGAGGAGGAGGATCATTCGGCCGCCTCTCCGCCACTCACTGAAAATGTATAAAATAGGGATGCACAAATACCGGTTTTTCGGTATTGATACTTGTACTGATGATATTTTCTTTTCGGTACTCGCAGATACCGGGAGTTCCATTAAGGAAGCCAGGCGGCGTGTCATGACCCGCCACCTGACTTCCTAATTAGCAGGGAAGCCGTCTCTGCTCCCACGCCACCAGGTGACGGGGGAGCATGGAACTGGCTTTCTGGCCAATCGGGGTGCGTAATGACTCACCGCCCGGCTTACTGATTGGTCAGCTTCCCGACCAATCAGGATGAGGGAGCATGGAGCCGACTTCCCAGCCAATCAGGGAGCCGGGGGGTGGGTCATTACCCACCCCTCATCCTCCTGATTGGCCAGGAAGCCAGCTTCATGCTCCCTGGTGATGAGGGAGCATGGAGTTGGCTACCCGGCCAATCAGGGAGCCGGGCAGCATGTAATAACTCGCTGTCCCGCTTCTTGATATCGGAAGTTCTGGCATCGGGAGCATTTAGGCGAGTATAAGTACTCGTCCAAATAGCCAGGATGGGCACCGATACTAGTATAAAATATAATTTTCTTTTGTGAAACATACAAAACATGTGAATCATTTCTTTTCTGTCCTTCCAGACTTATCTGGACCATAACAATGTCTTCAGATACTAAGAAAAGAAAGCCAAAGGTTATTAGGAGTGAAGAAGGAAAACGGAACCGTCATGAAGAGCAGGTAACATAGAAAATATTTTTACATTTGTGAGGGAAAAAATGTCCGCATCAAAAGTACACTGAGTGCAATATTAACTATGAGCAAACACAAATAGCTTCTGGAATCTTGAATTGTAATATTTGGGGTTTGTACATTTAACTGAAGTGGTGCCTTTTTTTCCTTTCAACAAAGGAGGGACGATATTATAGTGAAGAGGCTGAGGTGGACTTGCGTGATCCAAAAAAGGACTACCAGCTATACAAGGAAACCTGTGAAGAACTACAGAGACTTATGGCTGAAATTCAGGATCTTAAAAGCAAGGGCAGCAAAGATGCAGTGAGTGTTTTGGTCCAGCACTGAGCATGTGCACTGTAATAGATGGTTGCAGCAATTTGTCAAGCCAAATACACGAGTCACAGATGTACACCCAGCTCTTGTGCAAAACTACTGGCGCTTAGGATTATCATATATGCATAGAAGTAAGCAATGAGTGCAGCGGTAATGCAAACCAAAGCAGATTTAACAAAAAACTCTTTACTGACTCTCTATAATGCCACGCAATTATAGAGTCAGTAATGCATGTGCAGCTTGCTGTACATTCTCAGCACACCATTGCTCTTCGATGCATTAACTCCTGTGCACATGCGCAGGGGTTTTATTTATTTCCGGCTGCCATTTAAGACAGCCACAGACCCAGCACTTAGAAGAAGCCGAGGAGAAGATGTCAGCACTGGAAAGGGAGTAAGCAGAAAGAAATTCCACTTTAGCCCAAGGCATATGAATCTTGGAACAATGCAGCTTGGGACCTGTGTCAACGGGCTTTGGGTTTATGTCAGTTTGACATGTTAAGATCATTCAGAATTGATTGCATTTGACTCCTTTCTGATCTGCTTAGACTTGTATGGGAATGCAAAACACACTTATTTATTTATTACAGGCACTTATATATTGTCGTCAATTTACGCAGCACTTCACACATTGTACATTCACATCAGTCTCTGCCATAAAGGAGCTTGCCATCTCCAACTAGGATCCAACTAACCTGCCACTACTTCTTGGAAGAATCCCACGCATGCTCAAGGAGAACATACAAACTGCATGCAAATAGGGTCCTGGCCAGGATTCAAACTGAGGGACCCCAGTTTTGCAAGGTAGAAGTGCTAACCACCAAGCCTCTGTGTTGCTTGATGCAAACAAAAGCCCTAATGCTGGTGACCAACTTCATAAACACATCTCCTCTAATGATTGGTCTGTATTAAAGGCAATACTTTTTCATAGTGTTTAACATTAACCAATCAATATATTTATAAAAATAGCTAGTGTTTTTGCCCCTGTATAAATACTACAGACCGCTCATGTAGCCAAGGAGACAAATGCTTGGTAAATGCACCTACACCGTTACACCACTGCAGAGGTACCCATGTGGATTGTTGCCATGCAACATAATACACTTAGCTCTGGTTATTGCCATTAAAGCAAATAGGGCTATGATGGGATAACCTAAAATATTTAAAGAAATTAAAAAATTCTACCACATTAATTCTATACTAAAATGAATGATAACATTTTGACAATTCTGATTGTAAATTATACATGTAACCTCCTGATTTTATTCCCTGTATAGTCTGCAGAAATTGAAGAGAGGCGGATTAAGAGCTGTGTGCATTTTATGACACTGAAGAAACTGAATCGTTTGGCTCACATCAGGCTAAAGAAAGCCAGAGACCAAACGCATGAGGTTTGTGTTCCTTTCTCAACACGTGAGAATACAACCCGTCTTTAGTACTATAGTATTAAAAAAGTTGGAATTTACTTTACTCCAGTTTGCTTTCCCTTTCAGGCCAAGCAGAAGGTGGATGCATATCACCTGCAGTTGCAGAACTTGCTGTATGAAGTTATGCACCTTCAGAAGGAAATCACCAAATGCCTAGAGTTTAAGTAAGACATGACAAACCTACAAACCAATTAGAATGTGATGTTTTTTCTTTGTTTTTTTTTACTTTTAAGTGCAGTTAATGTCGCAGGGCACAACACAGTTTGTGGTGTAAAATTGTTTTAAGTTTGTAGCACTTTTGTTAAAGTGGAACTTAAAGTGACATCACTAGAGACCGCTCTAAGACAGATCAGCCCATGAAGATGTATGGCATCTCAGTCCTTCCCCTCTGGAAGTGGGTCGATGTGACATAATTCCCTGACCCCTCACACGATACCCCAGTCTGGGCAGGAGGTATCTTTTGTTTCCTCCCCACCATGACCCTACCCCTCAGTTTCAACACAAAAAAGAAAACCATCTGCAACATGAATAAGACACCAACACTCCCCCCTCCCCCATTTGACATCTATGATCTTCTTCAAGCGTATAATTTGTATCCCAGTTTCCATGTGCCTTACAATGCTATAGCCATGTCCCGTAACAGAATTTAATAAGTGCAATTTGTTTTAAAGTGACATTAAACCCTCAGATTTTTTAACATAAACCAATACTGTAAAGTGTGGCTTACTGTAATCCATGATAGTTTCCCTTCTCTTTGCTGCTCTTCCTTTTAAATCCTCATGTCTTCTCATGCTTGGGGAGAACTTCCCTTTGCAGCTGAGTGCCTCTTCCTGTAGTGCTGGCTCAGGTTGCAAACCTACACACAGACACCATGTATCCATTTCAGAGACAAGGCAGTCTGCTGCAAAACAGAAGTTCTGCCCAGCATGAGAACAGATACAGATTTAAAAGGAAGAGCAGCAAAGAGAAGGGAAACAACCACGGATTACAGTAAGGCGCACATTACAGTATTGTTTTATGTTAAAACATCTGAGGGTTTAATGTCACTTTAAGGCAAATGCCTAAAGGCGCAACTGAAATGCATATGTAGGGTTATTTTACATTGTATGGTATTTTTAATACTGCTTAGCCAGTTGTGTGTCCATGACCACTGAACACTTGAGTCAACGCAGTGTTGGACAGTAAACTACAATAGAAGCCAAGAAGGTGACACAGCAAACTACAATAGAAGCCGAGATGGTCTCTTTGCTGGCTATGATGTGTGACAGGGGTATTCAAATCACACTACAGGCTGAACAGTATTCCAAATCTTTTCACTGGTGATGAGTTCACTTGAGATACTTCAATTAGTTTGTAATGGTATGCCTGGAGTTACACTTTGAATAATTACCATTCACATCTTGACAGCCGTTATTGCTGGATGAATGTCTTGATAGATCTAGGAAAGCAATGCTAAATATCTTGTATATGGCTGGTTCGATCACTATACACCAGAAAATAAGAAGAATGGCTTTTGGCTGAGTGACTTCTTTAGTACATTCCCATAAGCGCAAATCAGAAAATATATACCAAAACATTTTATTTTCAAATACTATGTCAGTGTATGTACTTTACTTTCTCCACAGATCTAAGCATGAAGAAATTGAGTTAGTTACTGTGGAAGAATTTTACAGTGAAGCTCCATCAGAGATCAGCAAGCAAGACATAACTTCTGGTGATCCCCATCAACAAACATTAGCTCGTTTGGACTGGGAGCTTGAGCAGAGGAAAAGGTTAGAAAGCCATTTCTTTTGGAGTGAACCCTGTTGTCATGTATTTACTGGGTTACTATTTTGTTTTTTTGTAAGGGTTTGCTCACACTATGTCCGCACCAGAACAGTTTTTTGTCCGTACCTGAAATGCATCCCAGTGTATTCCTATGATATTTCGGGGCTCTGATCAAACCAGCGCAGTTCGGGGGGGAGGGGAATGCTGCATGCACTATTTTGTCTGGTCTGGAATGCGCTTAAACGCATCAAAAACGCTTGCAAATACAGTGGACTGCACCTGAAAGCCCATTTTAAGCTAAAAAAAAAAACAACGCACCGGAACACATCAAAAACACATAAAAAAAGCACTGCACTGCGTATGCAGATCTGGTCCGGAAATGGTGTGAACAAGCCCTTAATCTAACCAAAATCAAGATTTTTTTTCTGTTTGTTTGTTTTGCTTAACCAGCTGCCGTCCGCCCGTTGCAAAAAAACGGACGTACGGCACAGCTGCATCGGCGGGTTGACGGCATTTTTTTTCTGCTCGCGCACGCTCCCTGGCAGAAAAAAACAGTGCAATGCATAGAGCCGTTACCGGCTGTTTAACATATACCTGATCGGCGGCTCTATAGCCAAGAGGAAGGAGATCAGCTCCTTGCTGAACTCCCTCCGTGCTGTGAATGTAGAAGCGATGTGTATTACATCAGGTCCTCATTCACCTGTCAGTCATCTGGCTACTATAGCCAGAGAGAAGAAGCTTATGAAGCAAATCTGTGCTTCATCAGCTTCTTTTGGGGTCCCCAGGTGACATTAGGGGTCCTAGAGACCCCGAATGTCTCCATAAAGAGGACCTGTCAGTGTACCTGCGTTATTATATAGGGGGATTGTAATCCCCTTATGTAATAGCAATTACAATAAGTTTTAAAAAAAGTTTAAAAAAAACTCTCCAAAATGTTTAAGTTCCCCACCCCCACGTTAATAAAACGTATAAACGTAAATATGCGTCCGGTGCACCAGCGCGTGAAAACGGCAATTGCGCTACACATGTTACATATCGCCGCGATTGTCGCCGTGAGAGCAATCATTTTAGGGCCATTAATCACTGATAACACTAAACTGATGAGCGGTAAAAGCTTTTAAAGCGTCGCCTATGGCCAATTTCGTTTTTGAGGTTTCACACGCGCACGCAATTTTAAGGCTTGACATGTTTGGTGTCTTTTTACCAGACGTGACCCCGTCTTTTATATTTTACCAAAAAATTGGGTAATAATGTTTTATCATTTAATATAGGGGAAACTGTTTTGTTTAATTTTTCCTTACTATAGTAAAAAATTAAAACTCGTAGTGATTAAATACCACCAAAAGAAAGCTCTATCTGTCCACAAAAAATGGTATAAAATTCGTTTCAGTACAGCGCTGCATGAAGTTAGGGTGTCTTGGTGAGTTTGTTTTGGTTTCTTTATTGCTGCTTCCGTTTAGGAGACTTCTCTTTATATCCTTTCCTTTTGTGTTAGATTGGCAGAGAAGTACAAGGAGAGTTTGGCCAGTAAAGAGAAGATACTAAAAGAGATAGAAGTGAAGAAGGAATATCTGAACAGTCTTCAGCCACAGCTTCACAACATTATGCAGGTGATATAATGATGGAAAAGCCAGGAGTTTTATTGATCCCTGTAAGGGATATAGAGCTTGTTCTTTCCAGTTGGGCTGCACTGCTTCAACTTTTATTGATTCGCAAAGTGAAATGGGCCTAATTAATATCTTGTGGAGGCATGAGCACACAGAGCCTCATTGTTATATGCCTTCAACTTTGATAACCAGAAAAATCAGTTCTGTGTGCCCCCTAAACCCTGACACATTTATCATTACAGGTAACCTCTGCCATGTAAGCATACATACATTGACAGTCATGATTTTTTGACTGTGGCTCCAGCAGGTTCCCCACTAAACACTGACCACAGAGAGTCGCTTGCTCAGCACCGCCACCGTTTAGAGAACATCTTTTTTTTCAATAAAAACAAGACGCTCCCTGATTGGATGGAGTGGAGAGGAGGGGTGGATGATGCCATGATCTCCACCTCGTCCAGAGAACACCATGAGGGGAATTTATCAAAATTGGAGCAGACAAAATCTAGAGCAGCTTTGCACTGCAAGCAATCAGCTTCTTTCCTTTTCAAATCTTAATTGAGCAAACTGAAGAGAGCAGCTGATTGGTTGCCATGGGCAACTGCTTCACATTTTGCTCCAATTTTAATACATTTCCCTCCTTGTATTTAGTGAAAATATTACAAGGCGCTCTCTTAATGGCGATGGTGTCGTGTGAGCAACTCGCTGTTTTGATGTGTAATGGTGGTTTTCCCCTCCCCCCCCCCATGTTGGGTAAAATCCTATTTCTCAGTTTTTAATATATTCTTACTTTTATATTAATACAGTTGGGGTGTGTTTTTGGATTACAAATCCTAAATTATTGTGTGTTATGACAGATGTGTCTAGAATTAAAAATTCAAACTATGTGCATCATTCAGAAATTAAAAAGTGTGTGCATGTTTAATTCAAAAGCTATATATGTGAAATCTAAAATGCCAATGATTCCATCCCCCAGGCCTCACTCCCGGTCCAGGAATATTTGTCAATGCCATTTGATTGTATGCATAAACAGTATGAGATAGCACGCCACCTTCCAGCACCTCTGTATGTACTGTTTGTCCAGGCCAGCGCCTACAGTCAGGCATGTGGTGAGTAGCTGCATCGTTCACTTTATAAACGTGCGAGTATAACTCATGAGTCATAAGATGGTTTATTCAATGGTTTATTTGGTAGAGGAGCCTTCATTAATTGCTATGGACAGATGCAGCTTCATTATTTTATTTTTTGTAGGCTTAATGGGTTAATAAAACTGTTTTTATTAAAACTGTGTCCAAAATGAATGCCTTATGTCCTTAAAATGTAAGAAAAATGATTTAGGTATGAAAATTTGTCATTGTACGATTGAGTGCTGGTCCTGCATTGTATGTACATGATGACTTCCGAATGCTAACAGCTGACATAGCAGCAAATTGAATCTTATTTGTGTATCATTCGGCACTAGATCCTCAAATCATCTCTGAATTGGTGCTGACACTGTCCTTCCTTCTGGAGTGTGGTTACTTTTGTTCCCCAAGTCCCTGTGTGTGTTGTGTTGTAAAGTAGTCACCGCTCCAAGCTCACTCCTGTGATGGACTGCAATCTCATGTTTAGTTTACTAATTTGTACGGAGATTGTAGTCCATCCCGGGAGTGAGCTTGGAGCGGTGACTACTTTACAACACACACAGGGGCCATGGGGAACAAAAGTAGCCACCCTCCAGAAGGAAGGACAGTGTCAGCACCAATTCAGAGATGATTTGAGGATCTACAGCTGAGTGATACACAAATAAGATACCTTCCTGTTAATAGTTAGGGTACGTGAATGCATTTTTAAAATTTTAACTCCTGAGTTTAGTGTCGCTTGAAGCATAGAATGAGCAGGCCTACTGCAGAGATCATTATTATTTATTTATTTATTTTTTACTCAACACAAAGTTCATCTTTAACGATTTCAGTGAGGTTGTGTTGTGTTGATGTTATTTTGTCTCAAGTGTTTTCACACTTCTAGATTGTACTAAAAGAAGCTTTCAGGCCCAAGGAACGTACCAGAATTCCTGTAATTATTTACTAAATACCTCCCGGTCTTGTAGCCAAGACATCACCATGTTGTTTTCTTTGCTATTCCTCCACATGTTCTTTTGTCTCTTCTCTCTGACTCTTTCTTATTCATGTCTTGCTTTCTTCATGTCTTTTCTCTCCCTGATGTCAGCCCACATGAAGAGTTACTCCCAGCCCTATAGGCAGGGTGAGTATACATCTTCTGCTCTCATCCATCCACTCTTGTCAATTTCACAGCTGTGTGGTGATGGCTTTGTGTTCTCTATGGAGCAGGCTTAGTAGTGGTTAGTTGAAGCTCTGTTGCAGGTGGCACGCTTATTTCTGAGAGATTGCCTTGCTGCAAATGTTGATGTATCTGATTTGCTTCCTCTGAGCTTTGGGTGCAAAGAGCTAAATGCATTATTAACCTTGGACTTGCATGAAGATTGCATATCTTGTGTCTCTAAGCATTTGAAAGTTTGTTTTTATTTTGTTTTTCCATGCAAAATATCTTTTATTTTATGCCTGCCTTAAAATAACTATGTTAATTTTATATATTTTGTTATATTATATTTTTATATGGTAAATGGGATTATTAGAGCTTTCATAATTACATCACTGTATTAGTAAGCTAACTTTTGACAGTTCACAGACAAAATAACAAGGGCACATAAATATATATTCACTTAATTGCAGATTCTGTTTCATGTTTTTATCTTCTGTCCTTGCTGCTTTTATATACCTAGGGATTCACACACAATTAACCCTCTATTCTGCTAAGAGATTTAACCAGTTGCCGACAATCGTTGCATTAGCAGCACCTTGATTTCAGTGTGCTGCAGATAAGACAGCCAGCAAGCAGTTAATTGTGTCAGTAGGAAAGAGATGTAATTGCAGGTTAGTCCTTTCCTAATACTCCTCTAAGTTAGAGCTTAGCCGTGAGTAAATCAGGGCTCCAGATGGCATTCTGGAATCTATTCCATTAGTCCAGTGCTCACACATTCACACTAGATTCCACAGGGAGCCAGAAAATTAATCCAGTGCTCATACATTCAGACTAGATTCCACATGCAGCCAAAAAAATAAGCTATCTAAACCCAAAATACTGATTACAAGTGATCTGTATTATAGAGGAATCAGCACATTACTTGGTGGTCTCCTCCTCTTCTTCTTTCTTCTTTTTTGTTTTGTTTTGTTACATTCTAGTATTTGTCATCAGCTAAACTTTTCCTATATAATGTTGTAGACAAGAAGCTCCTGGTCACCATCGAAGGGAGTGTTGAAGAGGCAAAAGCTTTGTTTAAACCTCCAGAAGATTCACAAGGTAGCTTTCTGAAAAGCACTTCAATTATTTTTTCTCTGGAAGACTATATGTGATACATGTGTAGCAAGCTCCTCTGTTAGCCATTTTTTCTTGTCTTTTCTTTCCTATTTCCTCCATAGGCTAGATGATGGTTTTTAAACAAAAAAACATTGTCTGATGTTGATGTTTCCAAATTGTGTTCATATGCAGTGACATAGCTAGATTTATTCTTTGTTACTCATTCTAAACCTATTAACCACTTGTGATCCAGATTTATTTTTTTGCATTTCAGCTATTGGCCTATTAATTCAGCAATAAATGTTTTTAAAGTAGCACTATGAGGTGAGTGATTTTCCCTCAACCTCATAGTTCGAGCCGACGCGTGACAATGAAACTGTCACACGTTGGCTCAATAGATCGGGAAGTGAGCGAACACATACCGACGGCTCTCTGCAGGGACATGATCGCGAAGTGATCGTGAAGTGAGCGAGCGACGGTATGTGTTCGCTCACTTCACGATCATGTCCCTGCAGAGAGCCGTGACGGTCACTCACGGCTCCTTGCAGGGATTCCCCTCCCCGCTCCTCCAGCGCTGACTAGCGGACCGGACAGGGGAGGGGGTGGGTACAGCTGGCTCTGCCTCTATACAGGCAGAGCCAGCTGTCACTCACGCAGCTGGGTGGATCTCGACAGTAATGTCGGCATCCGTCCCGGCTGCGGCGGTCTCAGTATACCGCGAGCTGTAGCTCGCGATATACTGAGCTTTGGGTCATGGGAGAACGCTAGTTTATGTCCTCCCGTGACCCTGAGAACTATGGGGGAAAACACTTACCCTATAGTTCTCCTTTAATTATTACAGAAGTGAGACTTGTTCCTATGGATACAAAGAGGGGAATTTACTTAAGCTGGCCTTACACTAGTAGATTTACAAATGAACTTTCTTTATCACCCAATAATGCCATCACACACTTGAAGAATGTCGATCACAATTTCGTTTGATTTTTAACATTCGATTTTGGAATAAATTGAGTTTTCCAAATTAAAACCATATTCACTGTTAGAAGTTTATTTATTCAGGAAATAATTTCCATCCTGCTCCAAATTCTTTTGAGGATTTGACCCATTAACTCATAGAAAGTCAAACGAAACATCTTTTGTATGAAATTTCTTTCAAAAATCTAAGCTGTGCATGGCTAACTTAGGACTGGAGCAGCGGTGCATGGCAACCAATGAGCTTCTAGCTTAAATTTTGAAAGCTTAACTGTACAAGCTAGAGAGAGAAGCTGATTGGTTAACGTGCACAGCTGTTCAAATTCTGATTCAGCTTCAGTGAATTCCCCCCCAAAGATCTGCTTTTTATTCTGTGATTTATCCCATTTATTTTGACACCAAAAAAATGTTTCTGGCACAAGAATAGCAAAATTATTTACAAATGGGTATGTATAGCCAAAACGTTTCTTTTTTTTTTTTTTGTAGGGAAGTGTTTAAAATCCCGGTCAGGGTTTTTTCCCCCCTCCCCACAGAGAAAAGTGGGGACATTTCACATTCTGGTGGGGGGTTTCCCTTTTAGACCGATGTCCCTATTGGAACATTTCCCCTTACCTCTTCTTCTGGGGATATCACTAACATTTTATCCCCTCAATTACTGTCTTGGTAACAATAGTCACCAGTATAAATAGCAAGGGTGAATCTCCTCAATAGGAACACAGCCACCAATAAACTCTTGTCAAAGTGTCTTACCTTTCCCCGACCTATCAAAAAAAATAATAGTAGAAAAAAAATTTCCAAGAGGTATTTTAACTATTTTATTTTGTGTATGAATGTATAACTCCACATTCAACTAAATGGTGAAATAAAAGAAAACATTATAAATGTTGATATGAAAGTTTGTTAAAACTCCATATGAAATGTTTGTTTACATTGTAACAAGCATTAAGAGGACACTGCTTGTTCTGCCAATCAGCATGACAATTGCTATTAATAAAAACAGACAAGACCTAAGCTGTTAAACTGACAGCAGGTCTCTGCAGCTACACGCTCGGGCATGGGCTCAGCAGCAAAGCAGACTTTAGGACAGTTTGGGCACATCCTAGCTCCCAAGCTAAAAGCCCAATTTCAGTCATAGATTTTAATTTTTAGAAGGGTTGGAAAGGGATAGAACCTTTTGGCAGGTTTTTACTGTCCTGTGTCCCTGATGGGGGAGATTTTTTTTTTCTCACGTTATGTTACCAGGACATTGAATGAGGGGAAAATATCACTAAAGGATACAAACCAGCAGTAAAAACACATTTTAGCAGAATGGGAAGGATTAGAATTGCTGCCAGGTTACTGCTGTGTGCGAGGGTGTTACCAGGATAGGAAGTGAGGGGAGATTTCCCCAACAAGGACACATACAGTAATTAATACCTTGGCCAAACAAAACCTATGAGCTCTGATCTTTAGAATGGAACAAATCTTGACTTTACTGCTGATCATTTTCAGATCCGTTCCTTCAACAAAAGTAAATTGAAAAATAAACGGTAGGGTGCCAATGGAGCCACACACTGGTCAAATTTCAGCCTGAAAGTAACTCTAAGTGGACAGATCAATGTTCACAAACAGTCTGCTTGCTTTACTAAGGGGTGAAAGTGTTCTATTCCTACATGGATTACATTGTTTTGCTTCATGTGTGTTTCCAGATGATGAAAGTGATTCTGACGCGGAAGAGGAGCAGACAACGGTGAGTTTATGTAAAGCAAAGAGTAGCATACATCATAATTTTATTTAGTCTACAAGATTTCTGTAAGAGAACATAACATGTAGTGTGAAGGTAAAATAAAGTACCTGTTTACATGCTGTTTGACCACATCTGCCCATAGGCTAGGAATACACGCTTCATTTTCAGCTGAACAAGAGAAAATCGAAACCTCCATCCACACTAAACAATGTGAATGGAGGCATGTCTCTGGCTGCTATTGTATTTAGGCAGCCCCATCGCCTGAATTCCCGGCACAGTAAATGCATCGGTTTGGTTGCAGTCAATGTTAGACTGAGAATTTTCCATGCGGCTCAGTCAATTCTTAAATAGACTATTGTCAAGTTGGGTAGTACCAACATGGCCACCCACGGTTTGAATTCTGCCCGATTCAGCTGAAATGTGAGGCATTATTGGCCTAGCTTTATGGCTGTTAGGCACACACTCTGATGAAACAATAGATTGCTTTGGGGATTGCCCAGAATCGGGCAGGAACGCACTGTGTCTGGTGTGATTTGAGGCCTTAGGGTTATTTTATTGTAATTGAAGGCTCTTTTATTGGCTACTATAGTGGACTGAAAAGTCTTTATCTTATACATTGTTATATTTTCCCTTTCTTCAGAAGCGGAGACGTCCAACATTTGGGGTACAGCTGGATGATAAGAGAAAGGAGATGCTGAAGAAACATCCTTTGTCTGTGTCCCTTGTAGTTAAGTGTAAAGGTATGTAACTGCTCTGTTTTATTTTTGATGACATGAGGATATGTTTTTTTGTTTTTTTTATTGCAAAGCATATTGTTTTTTTTCTTAGATGGCAGCTCTCTGAATCTGACCTTCTTCTTCCTTATGAACCTCAATATACTCACCGTAAAGGCAAAGATTACAACAACATCTGAGCTGTCCAGTGCTATTAGTGCAGGGTAAGGGGTACTGTCTTCTAGCAGAGAAATCAGCCTTTACCATTGTATTAGTAGGAAATAGAGATACTGTGCACCATTGGTAATATCATCTTGCTTCCCTTTCACTAGTGATCTGCTAAACCCCGACTCTGTACTCAGCTGCCTCTACCCTGGGGATAATGGCAAGAAAACCCCAAATCCAGCTAATAGATACCAGTTTGATAAAGTAGGGTGAGTTACTACACCTGAATTTTGTATAATCAATCTCCAACTCTTAACAGCCTCAACCTTCACATGTATATTTGGAAATGCAACTAATTCCGTTTTCCTTCATTATTTTTAGCATCCTGGCATTGAGTGACTATATTTCAGAGCTTGGTCACCCTTACCTGTGGGTACAAACAATGGGTGGTCTACATTTTCCAACAGATCAACCACAGGTAAACTTTGCTGAACACCACACACCATTGAGTTACCATTGTTTACTAGCCAAGTAGTACAAACGTGTTTTTATTCTGAGAATGCATTGTATAAATGCCCCACATACGTACCTCACTGGCTGGTTTAGTAAAGATTGGTGCTCGGCTGTAGAGGTATAATACACATCATCATCAATAATCATCATCAGGTCCCCTTTCTCAATGTGACTAAAAGGCCCCTTGGGGCCTTACCCTATTTCCAACATCAGTCTTCTGCATCATGTTTTCTAGCAAGAGTGTAAGTGTTTTGTTTACCTTGACCTTAAGTATCAAAGGAAAATCTGTTCTGTTCTCTCCATGCAGCCTACAGTTGTAGCAGACAATGCTCTAAGTGCCAGTCACATGGAGAAGACCGTTCACTTGCTGAGGTCCCGTCTACAGTCTCGGCTATCTCTTCACAGGCAGTTTGCATCTCTCGGTATGTGACCATGTCAACTTGTAGCTGCAACATACATCTTTCATCAGGTATCGGTTGTCATGTAATTCTTTGCTTTTTTTTTTATAGAGCATGGTATCATTCCAATTTCTGGAGATTGCCAGAACCTTTTTCCTGCCAAAGTGGTGACACGGTTAACAAAGTGGAACGTGATGCCATATGAAGATTATGTGGTGAGTGAAGGATGTCTTTATTCACCTTTATGTTTAAAGCGTGCTATAGTGTATAATGTTCTGGAGAGCATAGAATCATACAGCATGGCTTAGTGTATGAAAGAATTGTTAAAGCTAAAGTGACACGTAGGAAGCTATTAAGCAGTCATATATTATAGTTTAAGGATTGGAGAATATTGATGGTTGGCTTTATTTTGTACATTTTAAATGGAATCATTAGGTAATGACAGCACTACTTTTGTAAAATAATTTTGTTACAGATGAACTACCGTGTTTCCCCGAAAGTAAGACCTAGCGCTATCTTCAGGGATTTCTGTAATATAAGACCTACCCCGAAAATAAGACCTAGTTCGGTGGTAAGTCTTATATTACAGATATCCTTGAAGATAGCGCTAGGTCTTACTTTAAATTGTCAAGACCGGCCGCAGCTCCCGCCCCGACCCGCCCGCACACACGCCCCCACGCCCGGTGGAAGTGGCATGTCATCCGCCACTTCGGGACCGGCAACAGCACGCCGCCTTCTGGGACCTCGTCCAGTCCTGTAAGTACTCCTCCCCCAGCCCGGTACTGTCTGCCGCCGGGACTATCCTGTACTACTACTAACACTGCAACATGCCCTGAAAATAAGACCTAGTGTCTTTTTTCGTGGGAAAAAAATATAAGACACTGTTTTATTTTCTGGGAAACACGGTATGATGTTAGGCATTAAAGGGCTTCTCCAATTGCCCAGTATCCTGAACTACTGATCCAGTTATTGAACCATCTTAGACTTATTTCTTGTACTGACAACTTATTGGACATTGTTGTAAACAATTTCAGGGCAGTTATAAAGTAGCAATTCATTTCACTTGTAAAAAATAAAAGCTGGTCACACACCAGGGTACACTGTTATAAGAGAATTGACATAGCTGGGAAAACTTCTTTGCACGCATTTCATTGTTCACTGCAAAAAAAAAAAAAGTAGGTTGTGGTTCTGGTGACAGAATGGCGGAGGATGTTTTCCCAAGAAACTGCACAGATATTTTTATGATGCAAACCAGAAAGTGAAGCATGATAGCGGGCTGATTGCTGTGGGCAATGTTCATTCATTGCTTGTCTAATAAGGGCTTATAGTTTGATAAAGTATTTGTGTGGTTTCTTTGTGTAGCATCAAATTCATCAATATGATGTTGTCCAGACTGCTCTGAATTCTTCTTCTCTCCATTACAGGTGCTCCCTTACACAAAAGATGTGGTGGAGGCAGGACTAGCACTAGATACCCATCTATATTTTTCCCTCATGATTGAGAGAGGAACAGGTATGAACTGGGGAGGTATAGATGTTGGGTAGCTTTATTCATTCAGTACAAATATTGCCTAGTTTAATTTTCTTCTGCCTGCTGTGTGCCATGAATCTAGTAAGACCCTAACTATCTTGCCATGTCTTCAGATCTGTGATGCAGGAGTAACCCCAGGCAATAATTAATGTATCAACATACAGTATGTGTTGGCAAATTCAACAGCCTTTCTATGATCTATTTAGTCTTTATTTTCATTGGTTAATGTGTGAAGTTTTTTTTGCGTGGCCAATCTATTTCAAGCAAGTTTAAAGCTAAACTTTATTCTGCACACACATTGCCTTCCCTCCCCAACTCAACATCAATATTCTAATGCATTTTTCAAATGAAACTGTTCTGTCTTTTTGTTATATACCTTGTTTAGGCCCAATTATGTTTCTGTATTTCTCTATGCAATGCGGGCAGATCATGGCTTGTGGGAGGGACCTGCAGGCTGTTGTACATCGCTTCCTAAACAAGATGCCTTAGGTGGATGTCAGTCTGGAGGAGTGGGTGTTCTTAGGCAGGCTGGTTTTCCATGCTGACTTCCCTAACACTTCCATGTGATACTGTACCTTAAATATACCAAAAAGGGTGGGCCAGAACCAGTATAGCCAGGGAAGAAAAGCCTAGATGAAGCTGGATGTCCTCCAGCCTGGAAATGAAGCAAGCTCTGTCTGCTGCAGCAGTTTCTAATCAATGCAAGACCCTCACAGTGTACAGTGAAATAAGAGTAAGCAATTTCAGTAAAGGAGAGGAGCCTGTACAGTGGAGCAGGTTTAACATAAGGCTGGAGTTTAGCTCTAAGTATATGTCGGGGAAAACTACTGCTGGTTTCATATGTTCTGTCCAGTACTCCCATTTTATTGATGAGATAATGATGAACAGTACAGCAAAGGCTTTGTCACTGTTGGCCTGGTACACTGTGTTCCCCTTAACACTCCACGTCATACCACTTTTTTCATGACTTGTTTTCAAAAATATGGGGAAGTTAAGAGTCTACTTGAGCTTAAGATTGTAAGAAATGTCTGTGCTGCAACTTATGAAGCATTTTGTTTTCTGATTTCTTTCTTCCCTTGTCTGACTTGTGTTGACAGCCAAATTGCAAGGAGCCGTAATTCTTAATCCTGGTTATTGCTCAGTTCCACCATTGTTCAGTCTTTGTCTAAACTGGAAGGGAGAGCGCAGTTCCAGAAATGATGAAAACATCCGGGTAAGTAGTGACAGTGGAGTAAGCCAGTCTCATGAGTAGGACATTGGGGCTTGTGGTTATTACTGCAGACTACAGTATGTATGTGCATGATACACTTGTCATATGAATGTTGGGATTATACATGATCTAGAATGTCATCACCTTTTCCTACATCTCTGCAGGTTATGGAGAGTGAGATCAATGTCTACTATAAGGAGCTATGTGGCCCTTCTCCTGGCTTTCAGTTGCTAACTAATCAGCTGCAGAGACTGTGCATGCTGCTAGATGTCTATCTAGAGACAGAATGCCATGATAACAGTGTGGAGGGACCACATGAATTTCCTCCAGAGAAGATATGTCTACGTTTAGTCAGGTAAATTGTAAAAAGCCATTCTCTATTTTTCCATCAAAATGTTTTACTGTTTTTATTTTATTTTTGCTTTCTGTGCCCTGGACTTTTATCTTCATTTGAAGCTCCAGTGAAAGAAAATCACTAGACTTTAGGATGGTGGAAACCTATCTTAAAAATAATGTACTGTATTGCTAGTTGAGATAATCATTTTGGGTACATTTACATTTTAATGTGTAATCATTCAGGTGTTTCCAACAGTTCCTCTCACTATCCTTGCCTAGCATAGTCCTATTCATTCTCTTTCTAGACCTAAATATTGCAAATACATACAGTATTCAGATTTGTTGATGTCCGTCTATTTTAGTTATAGGCTTATTGTTGCTAGCATTTATCAGGAGAGTCTTACAGATTACATACCTTTTTTAAAGGACACCTATTCTGAGAGAACACAAGAGCTACCAGTGCAGACAAGGGTGCAGGTTTTTGAAAGCCCAAGGTCTTGATTTGCATACACTGCCTCAAAGTATTTAAGCCATTAGATCATCATGACAGCTAGGCTACTAGCACTTTCAGAAGGATAATATAACAATGGCAGCCTCCACATTGTTGCCATAGAGGTTTCCTTCAACATTTTGTTATTGGGTCATTATGGACAGCGATTTTATGGTACGAGTGATCCCAATAATAATTTATCTAGGGTAATGTGTGCAGATAAGATTTTAATTGTACATTACATTTGTGTTTTTAAGTTTTACTTTCCTTGTTAAAAATACAAAATAAAAACTCTTCAATGTCCTAAACGTTGTACTAAATGTGGTACTTTATTTAACAGTTCTTAATCATTCCAGTGTTCAGAATTTGATTAAACCCCATAGTTCACTCAAAAATGGTATTTGTTATAGCTGGGGAAAATTAGTTGTCCCTGGATTCTTGACAATTCTGCTATCAAAATTTCCTTGCCATACTTTCTGGCTCTGTTCACACCCACTTTGGGGTGCTGGTTATCTTTTGGTTGTTCCCCTTTTGCTCCTTTTTACCTGTTCAATATGTAAAAACCGGGAATGGGACCCCCTTTAATGGCTGTAGTAGGCCTGGACACTCCATAAAAACCTTGCCACCACACTCCCCCAGAGACATTAAAGTGGTTTAATTCTCAGTATCTTCCTAAAAACTGTAGTATTCATTTAGGTGGGCAGACTCTTAAAGCTGAACACTGGGATATGCAAATGTTGGCTAAATACCACAGTCATGTGTATTCTCACTTGAATCTTGTTGTGCATCGTGTATTTCTTTTAGATCTGTGTTGTAATCCAGCATAAAACGTTGCCTCTGTGCAGGGGCTTCCTAACCACTGGTCACTGCTGCTCTCTTCTTGTGCAAGGTGACTGGTCTTGTATTCGCCCCCCCTGTAATTTTCATCAATTTACCTGCAGCCTGTAATGGGTGGAGCCTGCTGGGTCCCTCCCACAGCTCTACGCTGTGTGTGGCAATTTGCAGCACAGAATATGCATCTATATCTTTTATGGCTGTTGAGAAATATATTTAAAGGAAAATTCTGCCCAGAGTTCAGCTTTAATTGTAAGTCATTATTTTGTATGTCTGCTTATTTCAAGTGCTTATAAAATAGCCATCGTTGATTCTTCAAAACGTTTCAAAGGCTTCCTCTATGCTTTTGCAGCATTTCCCACAAAACTTTGTGTTTATTCACACCTTCCATGTAACAGATTTGAAATAAATGTATTATTTGTATTTGTTTGATTTTGTGTAGCCTGATTTTTATTATTTCTTTTAAAAGGAAAAAAATGCCTTGCCTTAGGCCTGCAGTCTTTATTTAGATGAAACAAATTTGGACCACTTTTTTTACATTACTATGGTTCTATCAAGAACTAAGATATAGGGTTGCAATAACTAAATCGATTATGAGAATAGTTGGCAACTATTCTCATCACTGATTAGTTGGTTGGGAGAGGGGGGTAAAAATAGAGGTGGAAAGAAAGAGAGGGGGGAAGAGTTTTTCTTTTTTATACAACCAATCGAGTAATTGAAAAAATAATCAGGCAACTAATAGATTATGAAAATAATCGTAAACTGCAGCCCTACTAAGGTACAAAATGTAATCTTTTGATTCCAACAGAAACAATAATGGCAGGATTAGATTTGACAAAATATTGGCAAATTCTAACTACCCATAATCCCAAGGATAGCCCAATACGTTGATGTTCTCTGCTTGAATTTCCCTACAGTAGTGTTACAGAGCTTGCATTTAATCCCCAGTACTGTGGTGTTTGTAGGCATGTTAATCCTAACTGCACTTGTAGGACAACAGTAAGTCTGGAAAACAAAACATAGCATGAGGTACAGGGCTCTGCAATCTCTGAGAGAAGTGAAAATGGAAGTGGGATAATCAAGTTTATTTCTGGATTATGTAAAGACTTTTATTTTAGATCTGCACTCATGCACTTGTCCTGAATACTTAACGAGAACTATGGCCAAACGTTTTTTGGCTGTAGTTCTCTTTGGAGTCACAGGAATACATTTACTATGTCCTCCTGCATCCCAAAATTCAACAAATAGCGGGCTATTGAGAGCGGAGAGCCGCGCTGCAGCTGGGACGTAACTCGTCAATATTGTCGGGATCCTCCGCGCTGCCTGATTGACAGCTGGCTCTGCCTCTCTAGTCTCTCAGCTGTGCCCCCTCTCCCCCTGTCTGTCCCTCCCAGTCAGCGCCAGAGGAATAGAGAGGTAGGGGGGAGCGGTGACTGATCGTGGTATGTGATCACTCCAGTTCTTGATCAATAGAGCCGGCTCTAAATATTGTGATGAGTGTATTTCACTCTCCCCATAATTCTCCTTTTAAAAAAGGATGAAGCCAACGGAGCAGCATAGTAATTGCAGATCATCCAAACTTGTGCTTTCTTAGAATGGTGGCTACGACAAGCATTACAATTTTAAAAAAGACGTGCAAAGCATCTGAGATGGCCTTTTATATTAAAATTACTGTGCACAAGCCATTAAGCAGGGAAGGTGGACCATATGTTGCAACACAGCAGATTAACCCTTTCACTGCCAAGCCTTTTTTTGCAGGGCTTTTTTTTTTGCACACCTGTTATAATCCACATTTTAGGACTGAAAATTACTTGAAGCCCCGAAAACATACATAGATTTTATTATATATATACTGAAAACAAAGACCCTGTGGAACAAAATGGTGGCAGTTGCACAATATTAGCGCAACTTCTCACACCCAAAAATTTAGTAAAAATACACTTAAATTAATTTTAGTGCCTCAAAACACAATATAGTACCCATTGTTGGAACTGATAAAATTGACATCTATGATACAGCTTTGATGCAAAGTTGTTCCTTGATATCTTGAACTGAATCAGCACGTGTCTGTTACGCAGATGAGGACCATCAAAGGGTTCTTGGGGCTGGACACTGATGAATGAAGATATGCCAGGACTGTCATGTCCTGGGGCAAGCCTGCCCCCTGCGGGTATTTACTGCCCACACCTGGGTCAGCAAGGCAGCATATATGCCGGGATGGGGGCAGAGGCATATGATGGAATCTTCTTCCTGTGTAATCATCTGCACAAACCTAGCTCACAAGTAGGAACAATGGTGACCTTTGGACAGGACAAGTCTTTCTGAACTCTACAATCAAGAAGGTGATTTGCTGAGACCTACTGGAGAGGAGTGTTCTGAGCACAGAGAAAAACCAATGGCATCTGAGAGTGAGAGTAATGGTGTAGCTACCTCAAGGATCCTGATCCCCTCTCTAATTCACTTAATTGTAATTAGAATCTATGTATATCCCTATTTGTAAATAAACCCAACACTTATTCAAGATTCAGTAATTTAAGGCACCCCCAACGCAGAGCACATTGTACACCCATGTTTTGTAAAAGATAAGATTACGTTGAGTAAATAGATACACAACATGCCCGGGTAAAAAATTGCGTGTGCGTCCATAAAACGGCGACAAAATACGGTACCCCAACTTGTCTATAGGTGACACTTTAAAGCCTGTACAGGTCATCAGTTTAGAGTTATCCATGAATACTGGCCCTAGAATTATTGCTCTCATTCTGATGCACGCAGTAATACCTAACGTGTAGCACAATCGTTGTTTTCGTACGTAGGTGCATCTGCCACGTGTTTACCTTAATATTTGCACGCTCGAGGGGGACTTTAAAAAAATATATTTTTTGTTTAACCTTTATTTAACCACTTGCTGTCCGCCCATTGTGAAAAGAAAAACTGGACAGACGGCAAGCTCCTATCAGCGGGGCGCCGTAAATGTACAGCGTTTTTTTTTCCTGCTTGCGTGTACCCCCTAGTGTGTGCACGAGCAGAACACACTGACAGATGTAAACAGCCGGTGACGGCTGTGAAGCTGCCCATACACCTTACAATTATCTGCAGATTTTCTGTGGTCAGATGGAAAAAGTGCAACAGATTGGGCCAGGTGGAGATTACTCCATCCACACAGTTAAGTGTAGATGGAGGAATCTGTTGCACCTTTTCCATCTGACCATAAAAAAATCTGCAGATAATTGTAAGGTGTATGGCCAGCTTTACACATAAAAGCAATCAGTGGCTGTATAGCCGTCTGATCGCTTTTATGTGCTGCCCTGCAGTATGCGCCTCCCCGTTACCTTCCATTCCGAGCTCCGCTGTCCCTCTGCGGGCCCGGGACCAGCTCGGCGGCTGTCAGCAGGAAGATGGGAGGGAGCTCAGCATTGTCCTCCGTGCTGATCTCCTCTTTGATGTCTGAATACGGAAGTGGTGTGTGTTATATCACTTCCGCATTCAGCTGTCATTCCTCTGGCTGCTATAGAGATCTGCTTCACTAGCTTCTTTGGGGTTCCCCAGCTGACAGGGATCTTACAGACCCCTAATGTCTCCATAAACAGGACCTGTCAGTGTGCCTGTGCTATCACATAGGGGGATTGTTAGCACCTTAAACATTAAGTGTAAAAAAATTACTCGTAAAAAAACCCCCTATAAATTAAGTACCCCACCCCCATGTATACGCACATATAAAAGTAAATACGCATCAGGTGCGCCAACGTGCGAAAACATCAATTGCGCTGCACATGTTACATATCACCGTGAATGTCGGAGTGCGAGCAATAATTTTAGGACCCTTAATCACTGATAACACTAAACTGATGAGCGATAAAAGCTTTTCAAGCCTATGGCCAATTTTGGGTATTGTAGTTTTTTTGCGGGTGCACGTAATTTTAAGGCTTGACATGTTTGGTGTCTGTTTACCCAATATGACCCCGTCTTTATATTTTACCAAAAAATTGGGTAATTAATAAATGTTTCATCATTTCATTTTTTTCAACATTTTTTGTAATTTTTCCTTAATACAGTAAAAAATAAAACCCCCAGTGGTGATTAAATACCACCGAAATAAAGCTCTATATGTCCCCAAACAAATGGTACAAAATTAATTTCAGTACAGCGTTGTATGACGGAATAAATGTCAGTCAAAGTACAGCAGCGCTGAATACTGAAAAATGGCCTGGCCAGGAAGGGGGGGTTTAACACAATTAAGTGGTTAATTGTATTTTTTTAAAACTTTTTTTTTCTTTCTTAATTACTATCACATAGAGGAGCTCACAAGCCCCCTATGTGATAGCATACTAGTGGTAACAAGTACTGTTTAAGGGGACATTAGGCGTCTATTAGACCCCTAGTGTAACCTTTCCGCTCGGCTTCTGCAGCTGGGTAATGAGAGCTGAGGGACTGGAAAGGATGCAATCGTTGCTTCTGGCCCTATTCAGCAAGGAGGATTTTGGCTAGCCCTACACTGCAAGGGTTAAGTGTTCCTTTTGGTCTAGGTGGAGTGGAGGGAGAGTGAAGCTGGAAGAACCGGTGTAAGTGCCAGCTCCAAGGATCGGGAGAGTATAATTTTGTTTGCCCAGAGTTCTTATTTAAATTTTGTAAAGCTGGGTGTTTAATTACACTTATACTAAGCTTGCCATTGTTTAGAGTTTTAGTGTTAGTGGGAAGTGGGTTTCCTTATGTTGGCATAATACAGGGCAGTGCAGATTATTTCATAAAGTACTCTATTTAGGGCACATGTCACTTATCTGGCTACCTCCTTGTTGGTTAACCCTACTTTATGGGAGCATCACTTGGTGTAACATGGGTTAAAGAATGGGCTTTTGAATGTGGAATCTTCGGTATGGTATAGGAACTTTATTCCCCTGGTCAAATTTGCCATATAGGGGGATTTTGGCCAATAGCATGCTGTGGCAACAAACTAAAGGTATACAGACAGAACTGCACATTTATGTTTGACATGCATACGATGCACACCGCTTATCTAGCTAGGGCTTTAGCTTTTATTCAGCTGTATTTGTAATGCACCAAACTGCCCCATGTTTGAATGTCTACTATAATAGTGATTGGAGGTTGTGGCCTCACTTAACACCCTCCTTTGTCACCCCAATACCCCCCCTCCCCCCCACTATTTTCTCCAAGAGCCTGGTCACTGGTTCTGGTAACCAAACACAGTCTCCACATTTGCAGTTCCATAGCACAGGCCTCAGGTCTCTTTTCCCAGCTCCTGCTATGTATCAAGTCACCTCTTTTCTATCAGTGGTTTCTGCATTTCTGTGAGACTGTGAGAAGGAGATCTGTCCTTAAAAATAAAGCTGGGCATAATTCAAACTAGGGATGCACCGAAATTTTGGCCACCAAAAAATATATCGGCGGAAAATGGCACTTTGGGAAAAATGCCGAAAGTACAACCTTTTGGCCAAAATTGAGGTGCATTGCTATTTTCTCTCCTCCCCTCTGGGCACTGCTCTGTGTCTCCTCTGACATAGCATAGTGTCCAGCAGACAGGAGAGAAACGTTAATGCGGCTGAGTGGGGAGGAGAGCGCTGTGAGCAGCGATGCCACAGGAGGCCAAGCTCTCCTCCTGCACCGCCCGGTGCGGCCTCCTGTGACAGATCGGGATTAAGAGCCATGTGGGGGCGGAGACAGCTGTCAGCTGTCGCAGGAGGCTGAGTTGGCGGTGTGGGGGCTGAGTCAGCTGTCAAAATAAACCGAGCTCTCCTGCCCACACCATCCGCTCAGCCTCCTGTGACAGCAAGTCAGGATGAAGAGTGGGTACAAGCAGTCAGCGATCTTGCTTGTAAATAATTGAGAACATAGTATATTTACTGTGTCCCCAATTATGAATGAACAAGACGTTCTCTACATCACATACTATATCCACAAAGTATGAATGAGCAAGAATACTAAGTATAGAGTCTTACTGTTCATTCATAACAGGGGCTGCAGAAAAAAAGATTGAGGACTCTGTGTCCTCAATCTTTTTCTATTTTAAAGGGAAATATCAGTGGTCGTTTTAGACCACTGATATCTTACAGAAGCCCCCAGCAGTAAAGTAAAAAAAAGAAAAAAATATTTATTAATAAATACAAGAAAAAAAAAGTTTTGAAAAAAAAGAAATACAAATAATTTTTTTTTTTTTTTAATTAAAAAAGGTTAGAAAAAAATAATTTTCAGTTTCGGCCTGATGTTTTTTTAACTTTCGGTTTCAAAATGTAATTTCAGCGCATCTGAAATAAAACCCCTGTTTTTTGCCATCTATGTCTCATTTGAGAGATTTCACTTAATTTCTAGTCATGTAAACACAACAGGAAATGAGAGGCAAACTCTCCAGTAAGGTAAACCCTCTCTTAGATAGTTGCCACCAGAACAAGTGTACTCATTGGAAGATTTTGCATCTATTCTTGTTTTTCTGGCAACTGACAATTTTGTATTTTCACTCACTTTCAGTTCTGATGACAATGTACCAGCCTAAATGGAGAGCATGAATGCCTCTAAATCCTCACCACTCCATCCAAAATGAAAAATGTGCTTATCCTATTCATACACATCAAGCATGCTTGTATTATTTCCTGGATGGCATTAGTAGCTGACTTATTTGGTGTAAGTTTTGCCCGCAGTTGATCGCTAAGTTGCTACAAGATATATGATGAATTGCACATTTGTACAGTTATCTGCAGACTTGGAACTAGGGATAGACCAATTATCAGATCTACCAATAATCCGGGCTGATCAGCTGATTGAAGAAGCCGGTCAGTAAATCTATGTAGGAACAGAGCTGCCGGCTCTGTTCGTGTATTCTGACAGCGACCGGCGGCCACTGTCAAAATATGAAAAATAAAAACAGATAGCAGGGGAAGCAATAGTCAGCCCGCTATTGGCTATTTCAAATTGCCAATAGCAGGCTGGCTATTGCACCCTCCCACTGCCTGCTGTCAATCAGCAGAGGAGCAGAACTGAAGGAAAAAGCTCTCCTTCAGGTCCTTCTCTGCTGATTGACAGCAGGCAGTGGGCGGGTGCAATAGCCAGCCTTCTATTGGCTATTGTGGAATCCTGCCACCAGCAGAGGAATGGGGTGGGGGGCGGCCGATATCAGGCGACTGCCTGCTGTTTGCATAGAGCTGTTGGTACAGCTAGATGTAAACATAATATTGGTACCTGCTATCGCCTGAAAGGTGGGCAGTAATGGGCATCGGTTCCAAAATATCGATATCGGTCGACTCCTACTTGGAACCATTCCTTACTTGCAACATAAGAAATACTATAGCTGTGAAAGTCACTGCCATGTCTAAGTATACACTCATTGGTATCCTATTAGAGATAACATCTTGCTGCAAAAAAATACATGGTTTTGCAGCAGTATAAGCTTTTCGGGAAGCAAAGGGAGACAAATCTTTTGAGTTTACGCAATCCATGGTACAAACTACCTTTCCACTACTGGCATAACAAAATCACACACAGCAGAAAGTCTCATATGGGGTAAACAATAGCAAGAAAAAAGTGAATTCTGTTTAGTTTTGTTCTATCATTAAGCTAAAAAAAGGGTATGACTTAAATCTATAGGTAAAGCATAAAAGATTTTTAAAAGAAGTTCTCAAAGAATGAGGAAACTAAAGAATGCAAAAATAAAAGTCTCTTCCCTCGCCAAGGCAGGTAGACTGAATATATGAAAACTATGATTCACCATCAGCTTTGTTATCATTATTGCCCAATGCCCATTATTGATTGTGGGCTTTAATACTTGCAGACTGTCCGATGTACAATTTATCTCAGTTTACTTCATCCTCCTCATTCACAAATCTATCATCCTCAATCATACTTCAGTTAGGCATCCAACAAATCATGTTTGGTCCAATCTATAATCCAGCAAACCACAGTCAGTCATTTGTCATGGTCACTTGCCAGGTGTCAGAGTCACTTGTACTTTTATTACACGCCCTCCCCTCTCTTTTTTCCCGTCTCCCTCTCTCCTTAGTTTTGTGTAAATGACCTGTTAAAATGTCTAGTAGTTAAAGTCTAACCCCACTTTGGTTGAGAAAAAATCAGTCCCATCTGGCTGATCAAAATACAATGCAAGGATATTAGCAAACTTTGTTGCAGATTTCTACCTGTTTCTGTTCTGAGGGAAAAGCTGTTTGTTTCACCATGTCCTTTCCAAACTGATTTCTGAATAGGAGGGTCTGGTTCATTATAGCCACCTGATGCATTCTATATTCTGATGAGGAAAGTTGCAATGTTGGCATCCCTTTAGGCATAATTAAACCTTAGGGATTATCTGACCCAAAATTAAGTTGCAAGGGATGCCTAAAATGTTGCTTGTATCTTAGTGCAGACTCCTGTCATAATCAGTCAGCTAATCACAGAAGCAGGAAATGATATTTCTGAAGGTGTACTGTGCACCAGCTGCGTATAGAATGCCGCCTGGTCGCCATATTGCATTGAATTTTGTTTTTCCACAGTTTTAAAAAATTAAAGCAGCTGAAGTTTTAAATTGAAAGGTAATTTTTGATAACAATGAATTACAAAATGACTTGTAAAGTAATTATATATGCTATATTCCTTTTTTTTATATTCTTAATAATCCAATTTTTTAGATTGAAACTGGAGTTTCCCTTTTGATAGAATCAACTTTATTTTCATAATTTTATAAAAATTAATTTGAACTATTTCTATAAATGCCACTTAATTTACCTAGAATGTTCTTAATGCAGTGTAAATGGGGGAATCCCTCTGCCAAGCTATTGTAGTCTGACAGCAGTGGCTGTGCCGCTGTCACTATACCCGTACAGTGACTGCAGCTGATTGGCTGCAGCCATTGTTCGGTTGATAATTTTTGGGCCTGGTTTCTTGAACAAAAGCAGAGTGAAAAATCGACTTTTTGGCAAATAGAGGGGCTCTGACGGGGCCCCACACTACTAGAAATTCCAACCTAAGGAGAGATGGAGGGCAGAGTAATAAAAAGTTCCATTGATTCTGGCACCTGCCTCTGTCATATTCCTCAAGATTTTGGAGATGTTTAAACAATAATACTGCCTCAAGGCCACATCCACTATTGCAAATGCCGCAGACTCCTCCAATATCAGAAACTGATATCCTTGATCCAGCAAATGGCACTGATCCAGTTAAAAATAAAGGACTTGTCAAAATCCTTTGTTGTGTTTTTTTTTCCAAATAAAGGATTTTTCCAAAAGACTGTTTTCTTTTTCCGTTTTTTTTTTTTAAAACCTTAGTGAATGGGTAGGGGTACTCATTCACTCACCCTTACTCATTCACAAGGGTGGGGCCGCATTTGGCCTGTGCTCTGATCAAGGGTCTGGTATGGAAATTTAGGGGGACCCCACTCCCCCCCCCCCCCCCCCTTTTTGGGGGTTTTTTTCC
>NW_017307744.1:231537-297422 GCF_000935625.1 Nanorana parkeri
TGGGGGTTTGTTTCCTCCTTAAAATTCCTACCAGACCTTAAGGGCCTGGTATGACTTTGAAGGGGAACCCCACACACTTTCTTTTTGTCTTTTTTTTACACAGTGTCCCTCCTAAATATGTTCTAAAGTTCGAATCGAACTCGGACCTGTTCGGCTCATCACTATTTCTAACACACTTTCTGTACTAGGATGGCAATGCTACTGTTCCATAGACTCAGTACAATGAATAAGCTTTGCCACACTTGGACAGGAAGTGGGTTACTGACAGGATCACCATGGGAAAAAATTAGAATAAAAGCCAAAAAAACACAAATGCAGATATCATATCATAGGACTGGTAAGCTGTAATATTTGTCTGACTTTTTCCATAGCAGTTGCTGTTTGTAAAAAACTTGACCAGAGAACTTCATCACTATTTCTAACACACTTTCTGTACTAGGATGGCAATGCTACTGTCTAATAGACTCAGTACAATTAATAAGCTTTGCCACACTAGGACAGGAAGTGGGTTACTGACAGGATCACCATGGGAAAAAAAGGAGAATAAAAGCCAAAAAAACCCACAAATGCAGATATCATATCATAGGACTGGTAAGCTGTAATATTTGTCTGACTTTTTCCGTAGCAGTTGCTGTTTGTAAAAAAACTTGACCTAAGAACTTCTACTGTACTTGAAGTCATTATATAAAACAATTATGAGACAACTTACAGATTCATTTTCCTTGAAGAACACACATCTCTACCGTGTTTGAAATAATTTTATTTATACATAACTATATATTGCACAAATTGAAAAGCAAGTTTTTTTAAAGGCTGGAATAGTGCATCATTAACTACGCAGGCTGAAACTCTAGCATACAGCATGGCCCATTTCACCACACCATCCCTGGTCGCTCTGTTACTGTTCTTTCGACTTGCTTCCTATGGCATTAACCTGAGCTTAATTGACTGCTAAGTGGTTTTTTCCAGCATGTGACATTTACACAGCATGGTTTAATACATATAGAAAATAATTTGGAAGCATAATAGACCATTGAGTTCCAGGTGATATCATTCATACTGGAAGTTCTGCTGCATTGCATTTACCAAACAGGACAGAAAGTGCATGTGTGTTTAATGTAACTGTCTTCCTCAAGGCTAGGTTCTGTATATTGCTGCTTATACACTCCCATGTTACTTCCCTGATTGATTTTTTTCATTACATTCATTAATTTGCTGAGAAGGCATCTTCAACTAGAAGAACCTTCTGGTTCGTGGGTCTACAGGGGTTTTTTTTCCGGTTTCTTCTACTAGGGAATATTTCACCTGTGTCTTCATATAGGAAGACCTAGATGGACAAAACCCAAACCACATGGCTTTCTTACTTTGGATAATTACTACAAGTTAAGGCTTCACAAAACTTCCCCCAACCATCTCTTCTTTTTGCCAATTTGGCACTTATATCAATTACATAATCCTTTAAAATAAATTGTGGTTATAATAATTTAATTAGTTTTCCCTTTAGAAACAATGAGAATGTGGGTGTCTCTCTTTTATCTGTATATATTAAACATAGCCAGGTTACATAATGTTTATTGAAATGCTGGAAAACATTACTCCTATGATTCTTGTTAATTTTCAAAAGTTTATCAGAAATCTAAACACTACAGCAGCATATGCAGCTGATTCTATTTGTATATATTTGCTATGCCAAAATATAAAAGTAGAATGAGTCATCGGACCCAATATGCTGCTGATTTTTAGAGGTCTTATAGAAGATTTCACAAGAATCATGACACCACTTAAAAGTGTCTTTTATGCGTCCCATTTCATTAAGCAAGGTGGATATTTTCCAGTAAGTTTTAAGTGTTAGCCGAAAAGATCTGGAACATCTCATTTTAATAAACGTAGGATCTTACATGTGTAAATCTCTATGGAATTTCTCATTTTATCTGAATAGCAGGAAATCTACATTAATAATTAGGGCTTCTATGTGCCCGGCAGACCACAACAACCTCATTAACTGGATCTGAAGGTAACTGCTAAGACTATGCATGGCAACATTTTGTGAAGTATTCTTTCACTGACCTGTCTTTAAATCAAAAACATTTTAACTCACCTTCTTATTGACTCTAAATACTCATTAAGCCATATTCCATATTCTTCTGATATGTTTTTCTTTAGCTTTTCCTTTTCCCTCTTTATATGTTAGTGCCAAAATATCCCAAAAGTATTTCCATGAATCCCAAAATTATACCTACATCCTATAATCATAGCTATTGCAAGTGGAATAATTAATGCAATATTATATTGCCATTGCCCCCCTTTTGTCACCCCATAAGCATATTCTACGTGATTGGTAGCACATAAGTGTTGCAGTTTCTTAAGAAGAGGGTTGAACCACTGAACTAGAGCAACCCGCAGAGCTATTGTTGCTCCTGGTCACTCTAGTGTGTGGCTAGCTTATTGTTCATTCTGCTCAACAGAAATACAGTGGGGGTTCACCACGTCAAGGCATAGTCTCTGAGATTGACAGTTTCAGAGTATGATTCTTGGATCTCTATTGACCTCTTTGGTGGATCCAACCATCTGCTTGGTCTAGTCTTTAATAAGTTACATTATTTTTCACCTTTCTTTCCTACCTGAGTTGAGTCACTCTCTACTTGATCTGTACCAGAAGACTTTTCACTTTTCTCTACTTTACTTTTTATACCTTGCTCTTTTTCAGATTTTTTTAATGGTTCAGTTGTCTTAGGTGTTTTTTGTGATGATTTGTCTTCAACTTTAGATGAGTCTTTTTCATCAGTTTTAGCTGCCAGTTTCCCGTCTTCTTTAACTGGCTGTTTTTCTTCGGTCTTTGGCTTTTTCTCATCTACTTTAGCTGGCTTCTTTGTATCTTTTTCCTCTACTTTAGTAGGTTTCTTCTCTTCCTCCTTAACTGGCTTCTTTTCATCTTTCTTGGCTGGTTGCTTTTGCTCTTCTTTTGCTGTTTTCTTCTCCTCTACCTTAGCTGGTTTCTTTTCTATCTCCTTAACGGATTGCTTTTCTTCCACCTTGGCTGGTTGCTTTTCCTCTGCCTTGGCTGGTTTCTTTTCATGTTCCTTACTTGGTTCCTTTGCCTCTATTTTGGTTGTCTTCTTCTCCTCTGCTTTAGCTGGCTTCTTTTCATCATCTTTAACTGGTTGCTTTTCTTCTACCTTTGGTGGTTTCTTCTCCTCTGCCTTATCAGTCTTCTTCTCATCCCCCTTAACTGTTTGTTTTTCCTCTACCTTGGCAGGTTTCTGTTCCTCTGCCTTAGTTGGCTTCTTTTCATCCTCCTTAACTGCTTGCTTTTGCTCTACTTTAGCAGGCTTCTTCTCCTCTGCTTTAGCTGGCTTCTTTTCATCTTCCTTTACTGCCTGCTTTTCTTCTACTTTAGCTGGTTTCTTCTCCTCTGCCTTAGTTGGCTTCTTTTCATCCTCCTTAATGGTCTGCTTTTCCTCAACCTTGATTAGTTTCTTTTCTTCCTTCTTAACTGTTTCCTTTTCTTCTGCTTTAGTGGATTTCTTTTCATCTGTACTTACTGGCTTCTTTTCTTCCTCCTTAACTGGTTGCTTTTCCTCCTCTTTGGTCAGCTTTTTCTCCTCTGCCTTAGCTGGCTTCTTTTCATCTTTTGTAGGTTGTTGTTCTTCTCCCTTAGCTGGTTGCTTTTCCTCTGCCTTAATTGGTTTCTTTTCCTCTACCTTACTTGGCTTCTTATCTTCTTCCTTAGTGACTTGTTTTTCTTCCACCTTTGCTGGTTTCTTTTCCTCTACCGCAGCTGGTTTCTTTTCTTCTACTTTGATGGGTGGCTTTTCCTCTGCTTTAGCTGGTTTCTTCGCCTCTGTTGCTGGCTTCTTTTCTTCCTCCTTGGTGGGTGGCTTTTCTTCTGCCTTAGCTGGCTTCTTTTCCTCTTCTACAGATGCTTTCTTCTCTTCTTTCTTAGGAGGCTGTTTTACCTTCTCTTCAGCTTGTTTCTTATCCTCTTCCTTGGCTGGTTTCTTCTTTTCTTCCTTTGCAGATTCCCTTTCCTCCAACTTAGGTGGTTTCTTGTCCTCTGCTTTATCTGATTTATTTTCTTCTTCTTTGGTGGGTTTCTTTTCCTCTGCTTTTGCAGGTTTCTTTTCTTCATCTTCCTCTGCAGCCTTAGCTGGTTTCTGTTCTTTCTCTATAGAAGGCTTCTTTTCCTCCTCTGTAGCTGGTTTCTTCTCTTTCTCTGTAGAAGGCTTCTTTTTTTCCTCCGTAGCTGGTTTCTTCTCTTTCTCTGTAGAAGGCTTCTTTTCCTCCTGCTTAGCTGGTTTCTTGTCTTCTGTTTCAGTAGGTTTAATATCCTCTCCCTGTACCTCTTTTTTATCATCTGTCTTCTCTTCTTTCTTCACAGTTTTCTTTTCATCTTCCTTTTCTTTGTCATCTTTCTTAGCAGGTTTCTTCTTTTCATCTTTGGTGTCGGCCTTCTTTTCCTCTTTTTTGCTGGCAATTTTTTCATCCTCTTTAGTAGGCTCTTCTTTTTTCGCTGGCATAGATTTCTCTTCTTTTTTTAAAGGTTGCTTATCTTTGTCATTTGGTTCCTCTTTCGCTTTTTTCTGTACTGATTGTCCATTCTCACTCCTTCCCGATTTTCCCTTGTCTTCCTTTTTTGAGTCTTCATCATTTGTTTCTTTGTCTTTTGCTTTTATTTCAGGCTCCTTTATTTTGCTTGGTTCGTGGATTTCAGGTTTCTCAAAATTTTCTGCCTCACCCTCAGTTGATTCACTTTCTCTATCTTCCGTCCCCTCTGTTGATTTACTGTCTTCATGTTCTCCTTCTTTCTCATCTTCTACTTCCTCCGTTTCTGTATCTTTCTCCCCCTCCTTCTCTGATAGCTCTTCAGGTGTCTCTTCACCTGTTTCATGCTCCTTTTCAGGAGATGTGATTACTTCTTCTTCTGTTACCTCCTCAGTTACATGTGTTTCTTCTGTCTGCTTCTCCACAATTACAGTTTCTTTATCTGATTTCTCCACAATCTTAATTTTTTCTTCTTTTTTAACTTTAATATGCTTTGGTGTACTTGGGATTCTTGGAGTTCTGTCATCGAATGGAAAACGATCAAAACTTGTTCCAATGCGACATTCTTCTCCTTCCAGTAGTTTTCTATAGGTAAACACAACAATAGCGAACATGTTTTATCATATTGGCATACTTCAAAGTTAATATAATACTGGTAGAACAGTTATAAACTGTATAATCTTAACAAGTAGAAATCATTGTAAGCTTATATTTAAAACAGGAACAAATTTGGACATTAACGGTACAACACATATTATATACTCATACAAACAAATCATTTTCCATAGACCAATTGTTTCTATTACAACAATAAGAAAATCAGAATATCCACAACATATACATATGCAAAAAAATAGAACATATGCCTTCAAGACCACACCTGAAATTCTCTTCCTGGAATTGATGTCAATATACACTGTCTACAGATGTATATATACAATTTTGTTTCCTTTTTCTTGTTTGTATCAGTATGTGTTCAGTCAGCTCTAGGCTTTTTATTCTTAAAAAATAAGTGCACTTTGAACACTCACCCTGTCTTCTTTAAAATATTCTGGCAACGATGACCCCAATATAGAAAATTTCACTTGATGTTAAATGAAATGTTGAACAAAGGAGCTACAAAAACTCTAATTTAAAAAAAGCAAAACTATGAATTGATTGAAGCACTTGGAAGGTACTGGAAATTCATCAAAGGCCTGCTGTTCTTTAGTTAAACATTTATATTAGATATCAGGCAAAGCTGCACTGCTGTTAAAGCACTAAACTGGTACTTTTATCTTTTGTCCTTACATAGGACAAGATTGAGGGCATGTTTTTAAAGCCTCTCAATGCACCTGACCCATCACTGCATAGCTGCTCCACAGACAACGGGATGGGCTCTGCCACATTAAAAAATATGCTACTCTTTTACTGCTGAGTACTGCAGAAAGGGTTAAAATATCTTGCACTGGCAGCACTTAGGAGAGTCAGTTGGCTGCTCTCACACATAATACAACAGCACAGTTCCAGGGGTCTGACATGCCCCCAAGCACGCTGCTCTAATCAACAGCGCTCTCGTTCCCTAAGTGGATTTAGAAGATAAAAAAATGGCAGGGTTCCACTGGGTTTTATGGAGACATAAAGAATGCAATCAACATATTAAGAGTTAACAAAGACTGAAGCTGAGAAACACAATGATAACAATTTCAAATACCAAGAAGTTTTACAGTACCAATGCTAAGAAACAAAATTTGTTTATATATGCTCTAAAAGTAAACTACTTCACCTTTTTACATGCCAATAATTTTAGCAAACTTCATTCTTAAGTCATATCTGCTTCTCTTCTATAGATATTGAGAAAGACAATGTGGAAAGACACAACTATTATAATCACACAATCAGTTCTAATAGAAACAGTGAATTTCCCTGGAATCCTTCTAGACATGCAGCACCCTTACCATGGATAAAATATGCACTGCAATAAAACTAAGGACTTCTATGTGTCATTCTGTAAATATACCTCCAGCTCTGTAAAGATGTCAGGGAAAAGAAATTGGCTACTTAAAAAAAGCTGAGCCATAAACTTTAGTTACTGTATGTGGCACTTACATAGGTTATAATCAATGTTTGTGGACTTTTGTCCCCTTTAAATGCATAATTTTCTATCTAGCCTTTTGAAAGAGTTGCCAGTGCTTTCCATTCATTATCAGTATCCCTATATACACCTATGGGGGAACTGCCCCGGAGTGCAGTGGAGTGTTTAAACATTTGACAAATGCATTTAAGAAAGTAAAGTCATGGCTTTAATTTTAGAGAGGACACCTGACTGTCACCGTCAAACTATGGAATAGAAGACTTTACTAGCAGGGTCACAGATAGCAGTTAATACTAGACACTCCAACGTATTACCAATCTGATATTGAAGTCAAAAGGAGTTTAGGCTTATTCAACTGATGATGAAATCACTTACAATGGATGCTGCTACTTGATGTTTAAAAGTTTTAGTTTCCTGCAGAATCAGCTGGTCCCCTGAGCACTGGTCCTGATATCCTGTTTTAGGGTGACTCCTTTCTCAAGCAGAATGCTATGGAGTCACCCTTGTGTGTTAGTAAGCTGTGTTTGTCTCCACAAACACACAGACACAGCAAATCAAGCTACTCCCCTCCCCCCTGGCCCCCTGGCCCCCTCTCCTCCTTTCTCCAAGCTAGATACGCCACGCTATATAACCTACACCCTAATATGCCCCCTGAGCACTGGTCCTGATATCCTGTTTTAGGGTGACTCCTTTCTCAAGCAGAATGCTATGGAGTCACCCTTGTGTGTTAGTAAGCTGTGTTTGTCTCCACAAACACACAGACACAGCAAATCAAGCTACTCCCCTCCCCCCTGGCCCCCTGGCCCCCTCTCCTCCTTTCTCCAAGCTAGTAGATGAACAGTTGCTGGAGTCTGCACTGTCCTTTGTGATTTTGTACTGGAGAGGAAGTTCAAAGAGAGACTTGGAAGCAGCTGTTCAGAAACATGATGATTGTAAGTGTTTTGGAAAATATATAAAGCAATGCTTTGCTGGGCAATGTGTATTTGTTTCATCTGGATTCACAATTGTAATCCAGATTCATAACTGAAAAATGTTTGAGAGTTTAATACTACTTTAAGATAGTTTTTCTGGAGTTTCGCTTGAAGCTACAACCAGTAAACTGCAGACCAATAAGCTTGACTTATTTTATGTGTAAATAAGTACAGTGGTACCTCGGTTCATGAACGCTTCTGGTCGGAAACAATTTGGTTTGTGAACAGGAAGTTCGGCAAAATTTTGCCTCCGTTCGCGAACTCTGCATTGGGTGACGAACACGACCGCGGCCATCTTCCCCGCTCTGACACGTGGTAGTGGCTTCCTCTAGTCGAGATCATGCTTGCAGACAGACCTGTGCACACTCGCTGTGAAGCTTTTTTGTGTGCTTTTTAGCACATATAGTACTGTACAGTATTATTCAATCCAGCATGGCTCCAAAGAAAGTGCAGAGCAAGCATGGTGGTAAAAAGAAAGTGAATCTGATGAACGATAACGTGGTCTCTCATTTCCTGGAGGGTTATGCAGCGCAGGAAAAAACAGGTGACATTAGACAGATTTTTCGGCAAAATTGACCCTGCAGCTAAGAGACAAAGAAGAGAGGAAACCTTTGAAGGAGATCTTCCCAATGTCCTTATGGAGGGGGACTCTCCCACCAAACAATAACCTCCTCCCCACCCACCTTCCTGTCCTCCATGCCACAAGTCGCTCCAAGAAAAGTTAGTATTCACTCTCTTCATACTGTACTGTACTTTGTGTCATATTTTTGTGGTTAAATCATTTTTTTTCATATGGTTCAGAACGGATTAACCTCATTTACATTGAACCTTATGGGAAAATGTGATTCTGGAATAATGGTTTACCAGTTTATCTACTCAATATGAGTTAAAGGTATAGGCTAAAAAATATAAGAAAACACAACATTCAGTTGTGTGCATACATTTCAGCTTTCTGACCATAATAAGCACATAGATAAAGAAAATATATAGAAAACCATTATTAATTCCCTTAAAAGAAAATTTGAACTCTGGAATCTATGCCCAAAAAAGGGCAGACAGAGAGTGAAGGACTAGACACCAGTATTGCTTGTAGTCTCCCTGCAGCTGATCCTTTCTTATTACTTATGTGTTCTGCACTGTGTGTAGAGGTGGCCATCTTGGTAGAGGCAGGGCTTTTGCTGCCTCTTGTCAGAACCTCCCACTAAGAACAGTGAGTAGAACAGTAGCAACATAACCAACTCTTACTCCAAATCTCCTGAGACTAGCAGTCAGAGGCAGCAGTGCCTAGATCTCACACTGTAGAGATACAGCTATCAGGAGTGCCCAGGCACACTCGGATACAAGGAAGAATACTGCTAATTTTCAGGAGGAATTCCAAACAAAAGGTAAATTTTTTAGGGTACTGCTTTGCCATAATAACATTTCTAAATTTTCCCTATAACATAGCAAAGTTAAACATTTTTAGTTGACTTCCACTTTAAGTAATGAATTTCAATTAATCTGAAAAGCCATTTCCTTTGTCTCTATAAATATGTACTTCCATAATGGCATATCATGAAATAAACCTGCTCCACCTAAAAAGCTCTGGGAAATTCTTTGGCTACGAAAGTTAGGCTTGTGCATCAGCAATCCTGTAAGACAAGATGACCTTTTTTTCTTTAAAAACTAGTTAGAATGACAATTGTATACATATAAAACCTTCAGCAGCACATGTGAGAGTCCTTTTTTAATTTTAAATAGGACATATTATAAATACAATTTAGACCTCCCTGGAATCTCCCCTTTATACCTGTAGGCCGCAATCTCTATATCTAAGGCCATCTTAACATTCAGCAAATCTTGATATTCTCGAATCTGAGCAGTCATTTCCCATTTAGTGTTTCTTAGCTCATTTTCCAGTTGTTGCAGAGTGTCCTGGTGCAAACAAAAAGAGGGTGAAGAAAAATTCAGGAAACCATAATATCACTTATCACTCATCAGGGTACTGTTTTTTTTAGTAAAAGATTAGATAGATAGATAGATAGATAGATAGATAGATAGATAGATAGATAGATAGATAAATCATTTTTTTTTTCTTATCGCATCACACAACTTTGTATGGTAATAGGTTACCATGGGATGTGGTGTGATACAATGCACATGCAATGGCTGCATTGGGGTGCAATTAAGAAATAATGGCACTGCAGTGCACCTAACATTGCAACATGCGATGTGGGATCAAGTCCGGCATCACACTGGCTCCCACATTGCAGAGATGTACAGCATCAAAAAGACCCAAATTCAAGCATAATAAACAATAGCCGAAACCAACCGCGTTTTGTAAGTGTGCAGCAAGACATCAACACATTCAACACATCCAACAAAGTGCCCTAAATGCACATTTGAAACATAGTATTAATCAATGTCTGTGTTGAGTTTTGTTTACATTTGGGGTACAGGTCCAAGTTATATTTTTTTTATGTTACACAAACCTCCCAACTTTCTGAGATGCGAAAGAGGCACACTTTCTAATACAGTGGGGGAAATTTATCAAAGCTGGGGCAGACAGAATCTGGAGCAGGTGCCAATGACAACCAATCAAGTCTCTCTTTCTTTTTAAAGCTTACCTGGATAAAAGGAATAGAGAAGCTGATTGGATGTCGTGGGGGACTACTCCAGACTCTGTCTGCACCAGTTTTGATCAATTCCCCCCAATGTATTTAGGCAACAGACACACCCCTACCATGTCCCCAGTTATACCGACTATCTATATGCCAAAAATGATTGGTTAAACACAGTGTTGTTTTTTTTCACCATTAGCTTTATATTGGCTTTTCAAAAAGAAGAAAAACAAGATAATTAAGAGATAAGGTAAAAGATAATGGTTTAAATGTAGAAAACATGTTTGGTAGTAAATGGAACATTTTCATACATCTGAAGATCAGACCAAAAAGGAGGACAACTGAGGAGGAAAGAGGGACAGCGGAAATTAGCTCCAAATGAGGGACAGTTGGGAGGTATGATGTTACAGCGGTGTCAGTCTCTCTAGGCACTCAGTTCTAGAAAAATAAGGGTTCTTCTCATGGTAATAAAATAACATTACATTGAATAAAACTGCAAATCTTTGTTTGTTGCTTTTAAAATCAATTTTTAAAGTACAAATGTGCATAACGATGGCTGAAAAGCACAAAATAGAAGCTTGGTTTCCTACCTGGTAAGATGCCAGTTCTGCCTGGTGGCGATCCTCTAGATCCATACATTGGCGCTCCATTGATTGTTGGGATCCTTTGAGTATCTCCAACTGAGTGATCTGACTCTGTAACTGGTGACGATAGTTGGTGATCTCATCATTAGTAGAGCGGATGGCATGAGTATTGACATGGGAAGCCTCATTCAGTCTGTCCAGCTTCACTGTGAATCATACATTAGTATTATGAGATAAATAATAACAAAATCTAGAGATTACATAGAATGACAACAGCGCACATTTGCCATTTAGTATTTGTGATAGTTGCTAATGCATAGCTTAAAAAAACAGGAGAAACAACATCTTGGCTGCAACAATATGGTTAATAACTTATCTGTAAACCATAACTATGAACTTCTCTTATATACTACCTTTTGGTCAATTAAATGTACCAATAGGCATCAATAAGTGCAAAAAAATCTGTTGGTCCTGCCAGTAATCCATTGACCAAATGCTGTACTGCGCACGCTTCAGTTTTATCAAACAATGTTATCAGGAAGTCTCTCAGGCCCACAGAACACCTCCTACATTATAAAGAAGATTAAAGTGGAAGGTATTCTGTAATCTGTTCCTCAATAAATTCAGTGCAGTGAGCTAGTGTGGTCACCCTAGAACAGGAAGGGTGCTACTGCCAGGATCACCAGATGAAAGGAAAATAGGCCTAAGAAAAAAAATAAATGAAGCCACCACATCAAAGGCCTAAAAAATAAATTATTGTGATTAGATACGCTTTAAACATATGTTAGAGGTGACAGGCCAGCACAATTGTCACTTTGCGGGGTACATGGCAATAATAAGAATCCTTTGTGTCAGTTGTCAGTGCAGGTTAAAGGCTTATAACACACCCTTAAACTAGGCTTCATTCAGCTTTGGTATCATTTACTGGCACATTTATAGGTTAGCTTCTAGTTACAAGCCTATGCACTTGGTACATTTGAGGGTGATCATGATACGATCATAAACAATATTATAAATAGCAAAAGAAAAAATATACTGCAAGGCACTAATGATACTAAGGATCACCAATGATGATGAATGTGCTATTAAAAGACATTTGTTCCATACAAGTACCAATAATAGCAGTGGTCCCTGGAATCTGCAGGGGTGAGCGAGTCAGGAAAGCAAACAAACCACTCATGCCAAATTAGAGCTGCAGAGGCTGCTATGGGTATTGTTCTATCTACCCTTGAGAAATATTGCTGAATCATATCTGCTGTGTGTGTCAGTAAAAGGTGATGTCACCAAATCTCCTCAAATTTGGTGCGCCCCCTCCCCTCCGGTCTATTAGTCCCTTCCATCAAGTATTTATGAAGGGAACTTCATTTAAACCATTCTATTTTCAAACCAAGTGCAAAGAAGGCCACTTTGAAATGCATTTGCCTTTAAATGAAGCAGTAACAGGATATATAATGAATATCGCATCAGGGACCCATTTGTTATTGCCATAAGAAGTTTCCAGACCAAGTCTGCCAATGCCCCACCCAATATTCAATCTCACACCAAAATTACAGGTTCTTAAACAATCTAATTCCAAAGAGAAATACATTTTAGGTCCGTTTTAGTAAAGTAAAAAAGCCTTAAGGGCTCCTCCCTTTTTGCCCTTAAGCTCAATACATCATACAGAATCTGCGCAGTTGAGTATCTCTGACCATAGAGGCCTGGCTCCACCACCCTGGTGCCACACTTGCTTTTGCAATGCTGTTAGCAATCAACACATCATTTAATTAAGTTTGTTTGTTACATGTGTGTTCTTCATTAAATCCTTGTTCCCCACTAACATTGTTAGGCCTGTGGCCTCTCTTCATGGCTTCAACCTTTTTGACTTTGAGAAGGTCTGTCCTATGAAATGTCGGAATATCTGTGTAACCTCTGCTATTAAAATGATGCAGCACTTTGATGTCCTGAATGAGACTGCTGAAACGATAGTGGATACTTAGTATGGACTATGACAATGTAATTCAACGGATTACTGCTGTTCCAGTCTCTGAGAGCCGAACACCTTGATTGTAATGCTGCTATAATGTATAGACAAGTCAAAGACATACAGTGGAGTGTATTTGTACACGTCTTACTGCTCTGACAAGTGCTGTAGCACATGACTGAATGACGCTGCGATACTGCACTGCAGAGCTGCTTGCTAGGAATATCACCAGCGTCCCAAGGTAAATCTTACTGTTATACTTGCGTAGATTTCTATTTTTTTCCATTGTTGCCTACCAATAACACTAGAAATAAGAGTCAAGTAGTTTTATCTCACCATTGATATTATATTGCTCCTGAATTAGGTTTAGTTTAATTCATAGATTTGCTAGATGCAATTGCCTGCATCGATTACAGGATTTGCTGGGTTTTTTTGTGACGCAACATTAGCACCTTCTTCCGATTGATGCTCAAGAGAAGATAAAGGGGAGGGGCAGGCACGGATATAGAACCTAACCATGACTCAGGAATTTCATATGCAAAAAAAGTAACCTCTTCATAGCCTGGAGGCATCAACCCATTCACAGTATGTGGTTGCCTTTCTCACTACTAAAGGAAGTTTTTACATCACAAGTGCAGTTCATACAGACAACAGTAAATATCTGAATTCATCTGTACAATGCAGTAGGTTTCAAATAATCCTCTAAGAACCATGTTGGAAGTTTTGAGCAGAATCATACAACAGAGAAGATCAAGGGAAGATAACATGCAGGTTTTATACCTAGTGAAGGCTGTGTCTCCAACCTGGGCTGCTGACAGACTTGAGTTATGAGGGATACAGGAGACAGCCTAATAAAAGTTAGCATCTTTAATTTACAAATTTGCTAAAGCTATGTATGTTTTCCCTTCTGCCTCATCTCACTCACCTTTGAACCATTCTTGAGTCTGCAAGTTGTTTTTGCCTATGTGGCCTTCTAGTAGAGCTCTGATCTCTTTCAGGGCTGATGCCAAGTCCAGACCAGGCACTTCTCCCAGTTGCTGTGTTGTGATTTGACTACCTTGTATCTGGCTAAGCAGGTCCTCAACATCCTCGTGGTGACCTTCGCCCAGATGGGTGAGCTCATCCTGCAAAGCTTGCACCTTTCTTCCAATCTGCTCGCTCTCTAGGCTGCACTCCTGCAGGTACTGCCTCAGTGTCCTCTCAGCAGCCAAAGTTTCCTCTTTCACTCTTTCCTCTTCTTGTGCTTTCATCCTCAGCATCTCAATATCCTCATTTAGCCGGTCTTTTTCTAACTGCTCTTGACTATTTTCAGAGTTGATTTTCAGGAGCTGGTTACGCATGTCTCGGATCTCCCTTTCATACAACTGCCCGATGGCTGAGATACCAGCCTGCTGCTTTCTAAGTTCATTTGCTTCTTGTTGTAAGTTATGATTTTGTTCTTCCAGTCTCCGCACCTTCTCGATATAGCCAGCAAACCTGTCATTCAGCCCCTGCAAGGCCTCTTTTTCATCCCTTGGCCCATTTGAGGGCTCGGGACTTTCACTGTAGGAAAGGGCACTTCGCCGACTCCGAGTCTGGGACTGAAAGCTGCTACTGCCACTGTGGGTGAGGGAGACAGAACTAGACCGAAGATAGGCATCTCCTGGGGGTCTGCGATAAGTGACGGGACCCATGGAACGTTCCGTGCTGAAGCTGAACATGATGAGGTTATGGAAACAGAATGTAATTAAAGGAAAATAAAAAAAGTCAAGAAAGAGTAATGTAATGAGAGAAAAAACATGCAGTGATTATAAAATGACAGAAAACTGGGGAGCTAGAAATGCAGAGATGAAGGTAACTGAACATGCATAAGGTGAAAAAGCTTCACTGATGTAAGGAGAAGTCCAGCATCTAATGCATACACACACAGTGAAGAGATGCAGGGCACTGCGGCAGATAGAGGACAGCATCAGCTTTTATACTGCAGCAAACTTCTCAACTCAGCAAAGCAGAGACACCACCCCTGCATCACACTCATCTTACACGCTGACTCTGAACGAGCACAGCATCCCAGATTAATATCAGAGCACAGGATCAGCTCGAGATGAAGGGATGCACACATGGAGAAAGGGATTGCTGTTTCTGTATGTTACATGAAATCTGCTACTACAATATGTTACAATAATATACTGCGCGTAATGCTTGTTTTCCACATTATGAGCAGCAAAGAAAACATAGAAATTATGCTGAAAGTCAATTAAAGACAACTGGGCTTTTAATAAGGTAGCAAAAGGTGCAAAATTACATACAAAGTAAAGTAGCCCATGACAACCATTTTTTAATTATCATTCCTTAAAAGCAATCAAAATTATGAAACATTTCTGACTGGTTGTTATGGGGTGCTACACATATTACATTGCTCTTTTTCATTATTTATTAAACCAGTATGTGTCTGTAGTTTGTATTGTCAGAGGGAAGCCATAAAAGAAACATAGCCTGGTATCTTTGTATTGGAAAGACTAAATGACATAAAGTTGTAGCATGTGCAGCTTTCTCAAAAACTTACTGTTATCTACATCAAAATAAAGGGACATTCTTTTCTCCTGCTGCAGTGGAACTAAAAATCCCAGCATGCGCTGCCAGCACTCTCAAGTTGATGACTATCTGCTGAGCATGTCAGGTGGATCTCTGAGCCAAGTATTGGTTTTCTTTTGTTGCCCTTGTTTGATTGGGCAAATGTTTATAGCTTGAAGGTGGTTTTTTTTTTTTCCTCTCTAAATAGCTGTGATATACATCGGCTAAAATCGTCTGGCTTTGGTTTAGCCAAACATGCTTTGATGAGCCTGAAGTGAATCAGCCGTTCGACTCACCCGATCCAACATCTGGATCAGTTAAGCCAAACCTCCGGCAGGTCACTTTCTGCCGTGCGCCCTATTCTCATAGGGGTCGAATGGCAGTAAGTGAATAGAGCCGAATGCCACTCAGCTATTCTGCTCTCTCGATCCATACAAGACCCTTTAGGTCTGGTAGGAATGTTTGGAGGGACCCCAAGTTAAAAATACAAAAAAAAGTCATACCAGGTTTAAGGAGGAACCCCACCGCCCAAAAATGGGGGAGGGGGGGGGGACATGTGGTCCCCCCTAAAATTCACAACCAGACCCTTAATCCGAGCACAGGCCTGGCAGGGCAGGAAAGGGGGAGGGGGGGGGGGAGTGAGCGGCTCCCCTTCCTGCCATACTAGGCACCCAGATGCTGCCCCTTCCTTGTGAATGAGTAAGGGATACTTGTACCCCTACTCAATAACTAAAAGGATAAAGTTAAAACGTAAATAAAAAGACCAGACTTTTGTAAAAATTCATTTAATTGAAATAAAAACACCACAACATTTTTTGAGAATTCCTTTATTAAAAAAAAAAAATCCCAAAAATTGATCCACCGATGTAATCCAGGATCAATCACAATGTCCAGCGTTGCCACGGCGACAGCGGAAAAAAACCCTGCTGGCCGCCGGCCCGTTTGCAAAATGACATTCTGACAGACCCGACATTCCGAACTCAAACTCAATGGAAGTCAATAAGGTTAGAACTTTACGAAACGATTGTCCCCTTTAAGAGGGTTTATATGCAAGTTATTGGCCCCAAAAAAAAAAGACATGGGGTCCGGGCACTGCACTAGGGGACAGGAATCAATGGGAAAAAAACCACAAAAAAAACCACAAAAACGTTTTTAAAGGAGCAGTGATTTTTACATCACTTAAAGGATAAGAATGAAAAAGAAAAATTCCTTTAAATATCATGCCTCTGGGTGTCCCCTTAAACCAGGGGTCCTCAATCTTTTTAAACATGGGGCCAGCTCAATGTCCCTCAGACATTGCTGGGTTCCGGATCATAGTTTGAAAAACAGGGGGTGGGGGGGGCTTGGCTGTGGTGCCGCACCACCACGCCCCCTCCTGTCCCAGAACAAAAGTTTGTTTTACATTATGTTAGGAAACATTTATTATCACCCAATTTTTTGGTAAAATATAAGAGATGGGGTCACGTCTGGTAAATAGACACCAAACATGTCAAGCTTTCAAATTGCGCGCACTCGCGAAATCACAAAAAAACACCATATACCAAATTGGCCATAGGCGACGCTTTAATAGCTTTTACTGCTCATCAGTTAGTGTAATCAGTGATTGATGGCCCTAAAATTATTGCTCTCAATGCGACGTTCACGGCGATATGTAACATGTGCGGTGTAATGGGCGCAATCGTCGTTTTCGCAGGTATGCGCACCTGGCGCATGTTTGCACACTTGTATGTTAACAGGCATTGCTGCGTTTTTTAAATTGGCTGTATTTCTCGCTCGCGCGCGCCGCACGGCTTGCGTTAGTGGGCGTGTCTGTTCTAGAGAGCTCCCGGCCGGCCGTTTTTTTACAACGGCCGGCCGGGAGGTAGTTAAGATACAGGCCTGGAGCAGCAGCTCCCTTAATCCTGCCTTGCCTATGGCAAGGGGCGTGCGGCCTGCCTTAAACTGACTGTGAAGTGGTGGATCTGTACAATGTATAGAACCTGCTGTAGCAAAAAGTGACATTTAAAAAGAAAAAAATTACATTTCAATTGCCGGTAATTGTTTTTCCTTTAATCCTTTAAACAACTGCTTGGGGAGCCAGCCTGTCCTTTTTGGCCTTTCCGCCATGATGCTTTTTGCAATAGACTGCAATAATCGACTGTTAGAATTGACTGTTATAATCGACTGCTATAATAGACCAGTATAGGGGCAGACCTACTGCCGGTGCAGCTGCCCCAGGGCCCAAGGCGGTTGTAGGGGCCCACTGAGGTCCGTCCCGGGGATTGGAGGCAGAGCGGGACTTAAAAACGGCTGCCGCTGCGGCGATCACCCCTCTCATTGAGAGGAGAGAGCTGAGAAGAGTGATCGCCGCTCTCGATCACTGAAGCCCGGCACACAGTAGTGACAGCTGTACACAGCTGTCTTCTCCTCCTCAGTGGCTGCAGCCACAGAGAGGCCGAGGGGAGAATAATCTGTTCACTACCGTGTTCCGGCTTCAGTGATCGGTCTGTCGGCGGCCACCTGCAGCTTCCTCCTCCCACTTCAGCTACTATAGGAGGAAGACTGCAGGATCACTCTGGCTGGAAACTTCAGGAGAGCGGGACCTGGCTGGGGAGAAGTCTGCTGGTACATGCAGGAAACATGGCTGCACCCCCCCAGCACCACCAGGAGAGAAAGAGGGCAGATCACATCTGTGTGCACTGTAAGTTTGTATTCATTTTGCATCACATCTGCTGACCTCTGCACTGTGCGTCACACCCTGACCTCTGCACTGTGCGTGACACCCTGACCTCTGTACTGTGCGTGACACCCTGACTTCTGCACTCTGCATCACACCCTGGCCTCTGCACTCTGCGTTACACCACTGATCTCTGCCCTCTGCGATACACCGCTGAGCTCTGTACTCTGCCTTACAACTGACCTCCGCAGCTTGGAAATAAAATTTTTCAAATTGATTCAGCTGCGTTAGGTCCTGCGCAGCAGCCTTCTGTGGAACCACCCGGCACCTGCTTACAGCGCTTTTGCCACCCGCACATCTCCCCCTCCTGAGACCCTCCGCACCCCTCCTGAGACCCTCTGCACAAGACATCAGGCCGGCATTCCAGAGCAAAGAGGCAGAACAGAGTATGTACCAAATTCATATACTATTATTCTACATTGCTTTATAATGTATTGCTTGGATTTGTAGTCCTCTACAGATGATGACATTCTGCATTAGAGTGTAAGCGCCTCTGTACAGAGACTGCTGTGACTGGTTCAGTGTTCTCTGTACAGTACTACGGTATATGTCAGAGCTATTTGAATGTAAAATAATAGTGTGTGACTGTGGGGGACATTAGAGTGCAAGCTCCTTTAGTGCAGAGACAGATGAGGGGGGTTAGGCGGCCAGTGAGATCCAGTTCCGACACCCCCCCTTGGGAACAGGAAGGGGGGGCCCCCGAGAAAAGATCTTGCACCAAGGCCCTTTGTTTCTTAGGTCCGTCACTGGACCAGTATGACTGACTGCTATAGTACAGAACTCTATATAGAACTCTGATATAGAATTCTGATATAGAATTCTTATATAGAACTCTGACACAGAACTCTGACACAGAAGTCTGACACAGAAGTCTGACACAGAAGTCTGATATAGAACGCTGTATACAACTCTGCTATAGAACTCTGCTATAGAACTCTGCTATAGAACTCTGCTATAGATTCTCTCTATTTGAACTCCAGTCATCATGACTTTGCCCAATCATGGCTCTAACAGAGTACTGAGCCCTGATTGGGCAAAGTCTTGCACCTGACCTGTTTATTGCTTGAGAGTATTGCTGGGGATTACAAGGCAAAATAATGATATAGTTGGAGGTTAAAAAGAATATATGCATTACTGTGATGTGATGTATACGAAGGTCCAGAACGTTTTATTAATGTTTTCAATATGGTTAATTAACATATGTTTTATGTATTATGAGGTATCTTGAAGTTTCCATTACTGAAAATTGCTTTGTGGACTGTAATAATGGGTTGGTATAACTGACGTGGGTAGAAAATAGAACTCTGCTATAGAACTCTGCTATAGATTCTCTCTATTTGAACTCCAGTCATCATGACTTTGCCCAATCATGGCTCTAACAGAGTACTGAGCCCTGATTGGGCAAAGTCTTGCACCTGACCTGTTTATTGCTTGAGAGTATTGCTGGGGATTACAAGGCAAAATAATGATATAGTTGGAGGTTAAAAAGAATATATGCATTACTGTGATGTGATGTATACGAAGGTCCAGAACGTTTTATTAATGTTTTCAATATGGTTAATTAACATATGTTTTATGTATTATGAGGTATCTTGAAGTTTCCATTACTGAAAATTGCTTTGTGGACTGTAATAATGGGTTGGTATAACTGACGTGGGTAGAAACATGTTTTAACACTCCTGGCTAATATTTGTGTCAAAAAAAACTAATCTGAAAGTGAAACTAGCCATGTTTTTCTATTCTTGGCTAGAAGATTCAGAACCTTTGTGAGTCTTTAATTCCTGAATATGTCCTGTTGAGTAGAATCGCTCTTACTTTTATAATATACCAGGACAGGAGTGAAGAGGAACTCTTCACCTACATACCTCCCAACTGTCCCTCATATGGAGGGACTGTGCCTCTTTTAAAGCCTAATTCCTCTGTACGTCTTTGCTCCTCAGTTGCCCCTCTTTTTGGATAAATGTGTAGAGTCACTGTAGACCTCTATACTAAATAACAATTGTACTTAACCAAAAGTATTGAAGTACACTAAATCTTCCTCACAAACCTTATTATCAAATTATTATTTTTAAAAGCCACCATAAAGGAAACATAGTGATGCATAAAGCACTTGTGGGTTTAGGCAATCATATTTTGCTTATTACTTCTTCATGGTCCATGTAACTGGGGGCGTTGAAGCGGTTTGTCCTTTGCCTACACACTTTGTGCTAAAAGGGTGTCCCTCTTTCCCATCCTGTTAGCTCTTCTGTGTTGCAGCACTGGGGTACTTGGTCTAAATCCTGATCTATATTAAGTTTACATGTTCTTCCTCCCATGGGTTACCTCTCACACTCCAAAAACATGCTGGCAGGTTAAATATGTCCTTTGCCTACACACTTTGTGCTAGAGGGCATCCCATCTGAGAAGGTTGGGGGTATGTACCTGCTCCAGTCATAACTTTCAAAGGTGGAGTTTCTCCTCACTGTGAGGGGATTTCATCTCACTTTCTACTGTGTCTCTGGGACCGGATGTCAAAGGTAATCTCGACCAATGTATACAGTGGAAGCAAAATAAAATTTCTAATTCTTCTCCAGTGTGCAAAAAACTAGATAACGGTTTGGGCCAGAGTGCCACTTTGTTACCTGCTCCTAACCTAAAAAACCTAATCCTTAACTTTCACCTCACCCCTAAAGTTTAATGAAACCTCAAGGTCAGCTACAATCTTGTTAGGGCCACAGGAGGAATGTAAATAGAAAAGTGGTCCCATGTGATGCCACTGTTGGGTTTGAAACATGTCAAACTTTGGTTCTTGATAACTGAATTATGATTGTGTTAATGTGAGTTTTACATATCTATTGGTGGCTACCTTCCTGGTTCTGTTCTTTTCTTTCAGATCACAAGCTGCTTGGCTGTTACTATGAAGATTTGAGTTGGTTGCTATTCTTACTCACCGGTGGGATGCGGCTGTCACTGTGGATCTTCAATCAGCTGAGTGCAGAGCTGAACTCATTCTTTTAGGCAGAAAAACACTGTCCAATGGTTGTATCCTTTGGCTCATATACAGTATTTGACCTTGCCACTGGGCAGTCCAGAAGTTACCTCAATACTTTCATCTGGTGATCTGTGGACCAATTCCTCTTCATCTTCAGGATTGTTGACCTTCCTGCCCTCCCTCCCTTTTTTACTTTCTTGTCATAGTCATTTTTTGGGGGGTAATGTCACCGACTTCGTGGGAGGACATTCACTGGTGTCCTGTAATTTGGTCAGTTTAATGAACTGTATGCTTGAGTGAGTTTAAAGTCTGAGAATACTGAACTATTTATCTTTTGATAGTTAATGGTTTATTTACAGTTATTTTATTTAAACCCAATAAAGGGGCCACGGCCTTAAGTTATACCCACAATGTTGTCCTGTGTTATTTATTTTTACAGTAAATGATATTTAGTAAGTTTGATAATGGAGTGTACAGTCCCATGTCATAGATACTACATACAATGAAAACCAATAAGTGCACCAATTGATACCACTGTGCTAAAACATTATGCTCCTAAACACATCTATACTATAATATACTGTATGAATATTACACAAAATATAGAGGTATTCACTTCAGTGATTCACAGTGAAAGCACCACGTAAGCAATTGGCTTAACTATGTCTTAATTTACAGCACCTATTTTTCTGAAAGATGACTTGAAAGATTGTGCTTGATTATTTACTGTGCATGAAAAGACTGAATCAATACCACTCAAGCAGCGTGTATTACATTTCATAGGTTCCCTAGCAACCAAAAATTATATCAGACAATGAGATATAGAAAAAGACATTATACTGCATGGTCACTCTGAACCTAAAGGGAATCTATTGCATATATAAAAGAGCTTGCTCATACAGCAGCTCAATACAAGTATCACACTTCTGCTGAGTTTGTCAATGGCAGAATCATATTACAGGACATTTATCCTTTAACACTTTCCCCCTACCACTTCAATGTAAACCACATAGCAAAATACCTAGCTTCAGCCCCACTCCAGAGTTCTTTACTGTGCAGAACTGCATGGCATCACACAGCCTTTACTCAAAAAATGTCCTAGTGGGGTCCTGTGCCTACTATGTAAGTGTGCCACTCACCCCATTCATGCCTTTGGCTAGGACCATACTGCTCTGGATAACTGGAGCCACCATAATTATATTACCACAGCCATAGGAATTATGTGGGCAAGCGTTGTTTATGTGCAGTCCACTGCTGGGACAATCTTTGTGCATTGGCTGTGCTGTAACAGCATAACCAAACAGTGAAATCATGCTGAAGGTAAATATTCTGCTATGCATGAAACCACTACCTCAAAAAAGCTTATTGATTTTTTTTTTTCTTAGCTTTTAATAGTGTTGTAATTGTTTAGTGCTGCTTAGTTGAAATGCTTGTTTTGTTTTACCTTATTCCTTGCTCCCACAGGCTCCCTCTGTGGTGTACAACCTGTCCCCCGAACCCTCTTCTTTTAACCACTTGGCAGGTCGCAGACTCTCCCATGTCATCATGTACAATGCAGGACCAGCATTATACATGTCCTGCATTGTACATGCGGATGCCAAGGGCTTGCCCACATCTGCATTGAAGTGAGGAGAAGAGCGCCCGATGCCAGAGGAGTGTGGAATAAGGTAAGTAATTCACCTTATTCATCATCTCCTAGACAAAAGGAGCAGTTGTATCCTATGTGGTGCATGGTGGGGGCACTGCATGGGTATATCTTACTGCAGTCCAGCCATTTCAGCCTTAAAGATGGACATGAACAACCTAATAACATGCTCCTCATTTCAAGCATGACTTATGACTGGGATGATTCTGATTTCACCATGGGCAATGATAAAAGCTTCTAGCAGTTGGAGTCGCACATCATCATACAGGGAGATTTTCGAAATTCTAGTAAGTCAGAAAATCTTGCGGCAAAAGGGGCTAATCCTGCTCTATACAATGCAACATAGCTAGATCTAAGTATTGTGTGTGCCACTGTCACTGCCCAGGGAAGGATCACAAGCTGGTCCTGGTGCTTCATTGATCTGTACATATCTCCTCTGCTGTCATTCTCAGGAAGATATCTACCCATTTATGAAAATCCTCATATTTAGGGCCCTGAGATATTTTCCCAATTTCATTTTAGAAATGATTGCTTCAAATATTGTAACTGCATTTGCTGTTGTTTTTATGATAGTGTTTAATAACTTTCTCTCTATGAAATCTTGATGATATGTTACAAAAGGTTAGCTCTCTGGAGAGCTGCCCTTTGTCAACCCCCATGTCAGCATGCACCTTCTCACTTTTCTGTCTTAATGTTACCGCTAGCACTACTGGACAGACTAAAATGATTCTTAGATGCTTGTGTTTATTTGTTGCATCTGCAAATTAAGATCACAATATTATCTTGTGTATATCCAATTCTAGTATGTGTGTGAATTTGTTGCAAATATATAAGATAGCATATTAAATCCACTAAGGCCTCTTTCACACGGGTATTCCGATCAGGTCAGCCAGTCAGTTTTTCAGGCGGCTCTGTTTAGAAGCCCAATCTTAGTCTATGGGAGTGACGGGCGGTACCTCTGGTTCCGGGAGAGGCATTCCCCCCCCTTCCCCCCAGAGAGATCGATGGCCTCTGTGTTTTTTTATATTCTTTTTTTGATTGGACAGCTTGGACCAATGGCGCTTTGCCATTGATCCAAACCATCCATAGAGCTCACGCCTCTAACATAGAGTAGAGGCTGTGACAGCTCTTGCCTCAATAGTTAGGTTACACAAGCAGTGGGGAAGCCCGCTGCTGTGTAACCTAACTACCTGTCAAAAGCCGGATGCAGCGCTGCCTGTAATTAACATCCAGCGCTCCGTCCATTACCCTCCAACTGGTCTGGAAAACGAAATGAAACAGAGTTCCGTTTTGGTGCACCTGATCATGATGGATTTGGGGTAATCTGTAGTAAGCAGACACATGTCCATTTACATCCAGCTCACCATATACCCACATTGGTCTGGCAATTTCATTTTTTTCCTCCATCGCAAGACGGAAGAAAACACTGGACGGACACGGATGTCGCAACAGGCCATTCTCTGAAAGATTTCAGATTTCAGATTTTTCTGAACAGTGCATAGAATAGTTTAAAAACAAAAAAAAAACAGACACAAGTAATCGGTTCTATGTGCTTTGCTATATGTGCTTGTAACATGCGTGCACTATATTATTTTGTGTTGTGGGTAGTGTTCTCCTTTAAACATCTTTCCAGCTAGCTTTCACTGTAACACAGCTAAATTCCCTCGTGAATGTACAAAGTTAGTTATGGATTCGTTCTTCAGTCTAACGTATATATAGCGCTGCTGCCTGGTGAATACAAATGTTGGCACATTTCTATTTTAAGCCTTCTGTCTCTACCTAATCCATTCATACAAGCTCACTTCCAAGGTGCTTTGATGCATAATGGACCTCCTCCCCTAATCTTGCAGCTGTCCTGCTCTTTCTCCCTCTGCATCACTATTGCCGCATTCTCATCACATACACAGCCCAGCTTGCATACCAGATACAGCATCCTGCACAAGCTGTACCCCCTGCCTTAAATCTACATCAAGTGGCTGCAGCGGACGACAGCTCTAGATGTATAGCAGAAACAATCTTTCACCGTGACTTATTTCTTGAGCAGAAAAAAAAACAACCTATTACGAAACATATTTAAAATTAAAGTCTCTTAATGCTTTGGCTTCCCAGCAAATGCTTATTCCCAGTGCATAATCAATTAACTCTTGCATCCTCAGATCAAATATATTAAACTCGGAGTTAAACGAGAAATCTTCCAAAAAAAAATTACATTTTAAAGAGAACCAGTCACATATGGCCCTATGTAATCTTAGTATTCAGGTTGTGCTCTAAATAGTGCAAACCTAGGTCTAAAAAGATTATATTTGACTGTTTGTTCTAAGGGGCTGATCTATAAAACTTCTGCACAGCTATATGCTGCTTAGCATGGCATTCCACTACATGGAGCTGAGAAGCAAAGGTACATATCCACCTGCGGCGGTTCGTGGCGAACTGTGCCTTCCTCATGAGAAGTGTGCCCTGCTGTTTGTTTTGGCTCTGGCTGGTCTTGTACTATTCACAATCAGCATAAGGAGACTGGTAGAGTACACACAGTAGGAACGTCCCATAACATCACTGCGCAATTCTCAATTCTGAGTCCATGTGAAACCTGATTGGCAGGCCTGGAGATGCACAGTGATGCTGTGATATGGCAAAAAAAGACTTGGGGGGGGGGGGGGGGGCACAGTTTGAGCACTGAATGACCTTTTCCTTGCACTGCCAGGCACTAGGTGGAAGGGGCAAAGGCCAAAGCATACAAGTTAGATATGGGAAACAGTGGTGACTGCCAAACAGTGGGGCAAAAGTGTGGGCAAATGTGTTAAATCTCCTTCTCCTTGTCTCGGCAATGCCAGTCGCCGGGTGCAGGCAGCAAAGGCCGAAGTGTACAAGTTAGATATGTGAAACACAGACGCAGGATGAACAATGTAAAGTGTTAGAGGGCATGATTAAGGACCACTTAGTAGAATTTATTCGGGATAATGACATAGTAAATGATAACCAGCATGGATTTAGGAAAGACCGTTCCTGTCAGACTAACCTGCTAACTTTTTACGAAGGGGTAAGTAGAGATCTGGATGGAGGGAAGCCGGTGGATGTGGTATACTTGGACTTTGCTAAAGCATTTGACACAGTACCACATAAACGTTTAATATACAAGCTGAGGTCCATGGGCATAGACAAATGAATGTGTACATGGATAGAAAACTGGCTACAGGAACGGGTACAAAGAGTATCGATAAATAGGACCTTCTCATATTGGGCCAGGGTCATGAGCGGCGTGCCGCAGGGGTCTGTGCTGGGCCCCATGCTGTTTAACCGATTCATTAGGGATTTTGGGGAGGGGGTAGACAGCCATGTTTCACTGTTTGCTGATGATACCAAAATCGGGAGGGGAATAGTCACGGAATCTGACGCTATAACATTACAGGAGGACCTGGATAAAATAGGGGAGTGGGCAACTACATGGCAGATTAGGTTTAATGTAGATAAATGTAGAGTTGTGCACTTTGGGGTTAAAAACAAGAAAACGGATTACACACTAATGAGACCTCCCCTGGGGAAGTCCGAAAAGGGAAACAGATTTGGGGGTCATTGTAGACCACAGGCTGGATAACAGCTTGCAGTGCCAGGCTGCGGTAAACAAAGCAAGTAGAGTACTTTCCTGTATTAAGAGGGGAATGTTTTGTACGGACAAGTCCGTAATTGTGCCACTTTATAGATCACTGGTTCGGCCTCATCTGGAGTATGCAGTCCAGTTTTGGGCACCAGTGAACAGAGGGGATGTCCTTGAACTGGAAAGAATCCAGAGGAGGGCAACCAAACTCATAAAGGGGATGGAGGACCTGAGCTATGAGAACAGGCTACTAAAATTAAACATGTTCTCCTTGGAAGTAAGGAGATTAAGGGGGGACATGATTTTCCAGGGATAGTAATTAGTAGCAAACTTTTTACAATTAACTCGATGACAAGGATGAGAGGCCACCACTTAAAATTGGTGGAGAAAAAATGTCAGCACAAGGGGCGAAGGGGTTTTTTCTCAGTTAGATCAGTCAAGGTCTGGAACTCGCTGCCATATACTGTAATTCCGGCTGATAGTGTGGATTCATTCAAGAGGCGATTGGACGATTTCCTCAGAGATCGTAATATACAAGGGTACAAGTACTTTTAAGATTGAGAACAAACAGGGACCTATACATACTACACACCAATAGGACCATACACACAATAGGTTGGACTTGATGGACATATGTCTTTATTCAACCTTAAATACTATGTAACTATGTACTATGAACAGTGGTGAATGCACATAGTGGGGCAAAAGTGTGGGCAAATGTGTTAAATCTCCTTGTCTTGGCAATGCCAGTCGCCGGGTGAAGGCAGCAAAGGCTGAAGTGTACAAGTTAGATATGGGAAACACATGCAGGATGAACAGTGATGAATGCACATATTGGGGCAAAAGTGTGGGCAAATGTGTTAAATGTCCTTGTCTTGGCACTGCCAGGTGCAGGCAGCAAAGGCTGAAGTAGGGAAAAGAAAAGAGAAGGGCGCCCACCCTAGTGTAGATGGTTTTTAATAATGTGAGCTAAAGTACAAGGTAAAAACATACTCACAAAGGAGAATCAGTAAAATCATATGAGATGAGCCAGAACGATATCTGAATATCAGCTGCACAGATGCCTGTGTATCAACACAGGACTCCTTTTGATGACGCGTTTCCGGGGCCACACCCCCTTCGTCAGAACATGACCTATGCCTCACTCATGCAGCAATATAAGGAGATGTGAATCATTGAATCAATGAGATGTGAATCATTGAATCAATGATTCACATCTCTTTATATTGCCATGAGATGTGAATCATTGAATCAATGAGATGTGAGTCATTGAATCAATGATTCACATCTCTTTATATTGCTGCATGAGTGAGGCATAAGTCATGTTCTGACGAAGGGGGCGTGGCCCCGGAAACGCGTCATCAAAAGGAGTCCTGTGTTGATACACAGGCATCTGTGCAGCTGATATTCAGATATCGTTCTGGCTCATCTCATATGATTTTACTGATTCTCCTTTGTGAGTATGTTTTTACCTTGTACTTTAGCTCACATTATTAAAAACCATCTACACTAGGGTGGGCGCCCTTCTCTTTTCTTTTCTCCCATAGTGTTGCAGCTTCCCAGGCTGAAGTGGGGCAGCACCCCTAGTAATCCTCGCTTGCACTTCGTTTTCATCTGTTGGTCATTATTGGCGCTTTGGATTTTTTTTCTTACTGATAGCAAAGGCTGAAGTGTACAAGTTAGATATGGGAAACACATGCAGGATGAACAGTGATGAATGCACATATTGGGGCAAAAGTGTTTTATAATTGCAGCAAATCTTTTGACAACCATTCAGCAATGTTTTGTCACAATATAGATAGGTCCCTCGGAGTCAAAAGTCAGTAAAGATTAATGAGGAGACAAATATAAATCTCTCACAAGTAGGCCTACACAAGTGTAATCATTTAGGAGATTCATATTACTCCATAAGCTTGACTATGACTATTTTTATTGATTTGACTGATTTTAAAATTGATAATAATGACATTTGGTTGTAGATGTTTTATTGCGACCATGCACAGGATTCCTCTAGTTCAATGTCAAGGAGAGTGACACTGCAGCATAAATCTTCACATCTTCTGCTGTATAAGATCAAATTGTCAAATCTGATTTTGTTGGATGCCTGAAGTCAGCTGACATCTAACACAAAAACATATCCAATGACGCTGTTCTGTTGTACTTACTGACGTCACAGCCCTGCTAGAGTCTTCTAAGGCATGAATTCTCTGCCTTCATTCAGGGATAAGCAGTCTCAAGGAGATCTGAATCAATGTTGTTCTGCTTCACAGAATTCCATTCCGGTGCTTATTCAGATATTCCTGTTTTCTTCTATTATTCTGTGCAATTTAAAACACGCTCTGCTAAAAGAATGCCCGAATCTCCTCGGCAAGATATTTCTTCTCTTGTGAAAAGAAAAGATTTAATTACACACAAAGACAGATTAGAGAAGGCTGCAAATTGTATAATTCTATATTCCAATTGTCTTTCGCATTGTTGCAAAATTATGCAAATAAGTAAATTGTGTTTGTTTCTCAATACATAGATTGAGGGGGATTTACTAAAACTAGAGCAGACAAAAATCAGAGCAGCTGTATAATGCAACCAATCAGCTTCTATATTTTATTGTCAAAGCTTTATTGAGCAAGCAGAAGAGAGAAGCTGACTGGCTACTTTGAGCAAATGCTCCCCACATTGTTTACGCATGGTGCAAAGATACGTTATGTCCATTAACCACTTTCGGGCTGCAATACGTCTATAAATGGCGGCCCGCAGAAGTGTTCTTGGTGTTAATGTTCAAGGAGCCGGTCTCTGCGGGTCTCCCCGCAATGATCGGAGAGAGACTCAGCGGCTTCAAGCCACTGATCTCTCCTGTGATTACTGAACCCGGAAGTGATGTGTAATAAATCACTTCCGGTGTCACTAGTTACAGTCTCTGGCTCTTAGAGCCAGGAGATGAAGCAGATATCTGCTTCCTTAGCTTCTTTGGGGCCCCTAGGTGAGATTAGGGGTCTGAAAGAACCCCTGATGTCTCCATAAAGAGGACCTGTCACACCCTATCTGCTATTAGCCCCCTATGGGATAGCAATAGGGTTAATGTAAAAAAAAAAAAAAAATGTAAGTCCCTCGTCCCCCCCCCCACGTGCATTTACACGCAAACACGCGTCAGTGCGCCTACGTGCGAAAATTACAATTGCGCTACACATGTTACATATCGCCGCAAAAGTCGGAGTGAGAGCAATAACTCTAGGGCCATCAATCACTGTTAGCCCATAACTGATGAGCGGTAAAAGCGTTTAAAATGTTCCCTATGGAAAATTTGGGGTATTGGGGGCTTTTTTTGCGGCTTCACTGTTTGTGTTCAGCCTGAATGCAAAAAATCTAACAGATTACTCCAACCCGGTTGGGCCATTGTATTCCATTAGGCTATCCAGTGGCTGCGCACTCTGCGGCTGACAATTTTCCACCTGCCTCCTTCTTGGTGAACCAGACAAAGTTTACTCAGTGGGTGGCTAGCTTAATGCTAGCCAAACACTTCAATTTCTCTCACTCAGTCCTGCAGGAAATCATTAGATTCCCCCATCCACGCTACAAAGGCTATTGTATTCAGCAGCTGCTACTCCCACGGTTGCTAAATACCCGGGGGCATGCTGCATCTGATTGGATGTAGGTACTGTTCAGCCGATAATTTTCCACCAGGCTCCTTCGACAAAAGTCGATTCAAATATTGAATTTTGTCGAATTGGGTGGTGCCAACAAGGCTGCCCACAGCTCAAATTTCTTCCAATTCAGTAGAATTCGGCAGAAATTTGAACTTAAAGACCAGGCGTTAAACCCCCTTCCTGGCCAGGCCATTTTTCAGTATTCAGCACTTCAGTACTTTGACTGACATTTATTCCGTCGTGCAACGCTGTACTGAAATGAATTTTATACCATTTTTTAGGGACAGATAGAGCTTTTTTTTGGTGGCATTTGATCATCACGGTGGGTTTTATTTTTGACTATATTAAAGGAAGAATTCCCCAAAATTTAGAAGAATTTTAATTTTTTTTTAACATTATGTTATAATGAGGGATGCACCGATATATCGGCCGCCGAAACATATCGGTCGAAAATGGCACTTTTGGCTTAATGCCGAAAGTGCCATTTTCCTGCTGATACATTGGTGCATCTGTGGTTTCTTTCCTCCCGCTGGGCACTGCTCTGTGTCCCAGCGGGGAGGAGAGAAAGTGACAGCTGGCCGAGCGCTGTGAGCGGCCGGTGTCTCTCCTCCCACAGCGCTCGGCCGCCTATCACAGTGCGGCAGAGCGGTGTGTGGGCGGAGACAGCGCTGTCACAGGAGGCTGGGCTCTCCTCTCGCACCGCTCACTCAGCCTCCTGTGACAGCGTGTCAGAGAGGAGAGCAGGCTACATACACTCATTGATCGCTGAGTGTATTGTACATAATTGAGGACATGGTATGGTTACTATATCCTCAATTATATGGGTACATAGACACCAAACATGTCAAGCCTTAAAATTGCACGCACCCGTGAAATAAAAAAAACTACCATACCCAAAATTGACCTTAGGCAATACTTTAACAGCTTTTACTGCTCATTAGTTTAATGTTATCTGAATAATGGCCATAGAATTATTGCTCTCACTCCGACGGTCACGGTGATGTGTAACATGTGCGGTGTAATGGGCGCAATCGTTGTTTTTGCACGTATGTGCACCCAACGCTTGTTTGCACGCGTGTATGTATGGGTGGGGACTTTAAACTATTTTTTGTGTTTTTTAATTTTTTTCATGTGTGACTTACATTTTTTTTTTGCAACTTTTATTTTTTTTTCCACTTAACTTTATTGTTATCACATAGGGGGATAAGAATTCCCTATGTGATAGCAAAGAGGATGTGACAGGTCGTCTTTATGAAGACATCAGGGGTCTCCAAGACCCCTGTCACCTAGGGATCCCCAAAGAAGCTGATGAAGCAGAGATCACAATCACCCGGCGATGCAACAACGCCAAAACCGGGGCCAGAACTTTGGTGAACACCCATGGGGCCAATGCTAGACCAAAGGGGAGGGCCACAAATTGAAAATGCTCCTCCCCCACCGTGAAGAGAACATAACGCTGGTGAGAGCGACAGATCAGGACATGCAGATATGCATCCTTGATGCATCCTTGATGTCAACAGAGGCAAAAAAAAATTGGGGACGCCACCACGGACTGAAATGACTCCATCTTGTAATTGCGGACCCGCAAAAGGTGTTCAGGCGCTTAAGATCCCTTTTGGGCCAAATGCCCATATTTTTGGGAACCGTGAAAAGATTTGAATAGAACCCCCTAAACCTTTCTGAGGACAGAAGAGGAACAATCACCCCCTGGGACAAAAGGTCTGCCACCGCTTGACGCAGATCTGCGAGACGCTGAGCAGAAAGCCACGCGTTTGACAGAAAAAAACCTGTCAACTGGGATAGACAGAAACTCTATTTTGTAGCTCAAAGAAACCAGTTCTTGCATCCAAGTGTCTTAAATGCGCGACAACCAAAGATCCAGAAAGTGTTGAAGCGGATCCTCTACCCTGGGAAACAGGGATGGGTGCTCACCTTCATGCATACGGGGGAGGAGCAGCAGATCCCAGCATGGAGAGGGCAGGAGAAGCTGTCAGATGCCAGCGATCGCTTTTCAGCCGCTGATGACAGCTTTTATTTTACAGGAGGCAGTCAGGAGAACCCTTCTGATACAAGTTCATGGTCGCTAAAGCAACCATGAGCTTATAGCAGAGGGGTGAAAGCCATCGACGTAAGGCTTACCGACGTGGCCACCTGCAAGCGGTTGTGTTCCGCCATAAGCCTTACGTGGGTGGCAGCAAAAGTGTTAAAGGTTTGTCTGCCAGTGTCCAATTATCTAAAAGGTAGCTGCATAATACCTAGTAGCCCATGACTGATCCTATCACCTATGATCTTTCTTAAACTAAAAGTTTAATCCCATTATCAACCACTTGTATAGCTATGCCAATTCACTGGTAATAACTGCGCTGATATATCAACACGTTGCACACTCCAATAGTTTGTAAGATGTTTTTATTTTTACTTGATACATAATTGTATGACTGAAGTCAATACAGCCTCATCTTATTCACTAAGCTAATTTTACTATCACTTTTCAATGTAAACATACACTTTGCAAGGGGAACAGCCTTCATTTTGTTAGTAAATCAGAGGGAAACAAAATCTCTCCGTTAGGAACACAGGCAGAAAAGAAAAACTGACTAATCCCTACTTTACCCACATACTAAACTGGCATTCAGAAGACATTTATGAGTGAGGCAGTGGATATGTTCTGACGAAGGGGGCGTGGCCCCGGAAACGCGCCATCACAGGAGTCCCGTGCTGACACACAGGCATATGTGCAGCCGTTCTACAGTTGCATAGGCTCGTCTTTATGCTTTTATTGATCCACTTTTGTGAGTATGTTTTTACTCTGTATTTGTACTCATAATCATTAAAACCCTCTACACTAGGGTGGGCGCCCTTCTTTTTTTCTCAGAAAAGAAAAACTGACTAATCCCTACTTTACCCACATACTAAACTGGCATTCAGAAGACATTTAAAAACATACTTTAGCTAGTCAAACGAATATCATACATTGCGACTCCACAACAGTAAGGTCTATGGTTTATAAGGAATTAAAAAAAAAAAACTAAAAAGGAGCTTAAACTTTGGAATTCTGCAAGGGAAGCTCTCCAGCAGGCGACATAAAATACTTGGCAAATTTCTCCCTAATATTCCATGCTTCATTGGTGCTTCGTACAGAGGGCCAGGAAACATCTTCTAAATTATGGACAAGGGGGTCCTCAAAATTATGTCCCTCCTTCTGGCAAACAAAGTTATGGAGAACGCATGCACTTTTGACAATTGTGTCAATATTGCTAGGGTTCATCTGAATTGCGCTTTTAAACACTCTCCATTTCGTTGTCAGTATACCAAATGTATTCTCCACCAAACGTTGAGCTCGGGTTAGCCTGGAATTAAAGGTTTTTCTTTTAAGATCCAGACCCCGCTTGGGATAAGGCTTCATGATGGAGGTAGACAGAGAAAATGCATCATCTGCAACTATGACATAAGGGAAGGGATCTCCATTTTCTTCCAAAGGCCTGGGACTGGGAATATGAAATCTTCCATCCAAAATCCTCTTTCCCATAGCAGAGTTTCGGAAACCCTGCGAGTCAGCAGAGCTTCCATACGTCCCGACGTCAATAGTGACAAAATTGTAATTGCTATCGGCAATAGCCGTCAGCAAAACAGAAAAATATTTTTTATAATTGCTGAATTTGGAGCCACTATTTGGAGGCATTTGAATCCGAATATGCTTGCTGTCTAATGCTCCAATACAGTGTGGAAAATTGCTGTTCTTTTCAAACTCCTTGCTGATTTGCAACCATTTTTCCTCGGTGGGCTCAGGCATTACATCATCCTTCAGCAGGGTCCAAATTGCATCACATGTATCATGCACAATAGTATGTATGGTGACTTTGCCCAAAAGGAATTGGAAATGCAGGGAAGAGAAGGATTCCCCTGTTGCCAAAAACCTATAAAAGGAAATTAACTTGCATTAGAATTTCATTTCATATTAATTAAAAAGGAACTCTGGGAAAATCAAACACTTACCCTTGCAGTGGATCTACCCCCGCAGAGCAAGGGTTCAGTGCTCGTTTTTTTCTAGGGGGCTTAAATTAAGCTGATATACTCACCTAATCTTCAGTCTCGCCACAGTCGGCACTCGACCCTCTTCCCCTCTGCATCTTCACGTCTAATGCAGGTCAATGGATCTATATAAGACGTGATGATGTCGGCAGTCCTTAGACAGAGCCCAGGGAAAAAGAAGTTGTGGAGAATAGTTTCCACTAGCAGCCTGGAAAACGCCAGCAGGACCAAGGAACAGGTAAGTAAATCTGCTTTATTTAACAAGCACTTACCTAGCAGCCTGGAAGAAGCCAGCAGGAGCAGAGGACAGGTAAGTAAATCTGCTTTATTTAACGAGCACTTACCTAGCAGCCTGGAAGAAGCCAGCAGGACCAAGGAACAGGTAAGTAAACCTGCTTTATTTAACAAGCACTTACCTAGCAGCCTGGAAGAAGCCAGCAGGAGCAGAGGACAGGTAAGTAAATCTGCTTTATTTAACGAGCACTTACCTAGCAGCCTGGAAGAAGCCAGCAGGACCAAGGAACAGGTAAGTAAACCTGCTTTATTTAACAAGCACTTACCTAGCAGCCTGGAAGAAGCCAGCAGGAGCACAGAACAGGTAAGTAAATCTGCTTTATTTAACGAGCACTTACCGAGCAGCCTGGAAGAAGCCAGCAGGACCAGAGAACAGGTAAGTAAATCTGCTTTAACGAGCACTTACCTAGCAGCCTGGAAGCCAGCAGGAGCAGAGAACAGGTAAGTAAATCTGCTTTATTTAACGAGCACTTACCCTTGCAGTGGTGCTACTCCATACTGCAAGGGTTATGTTTTTTATTCTCCTGGAGTTCTTCTTTAATGTTTACAATTCTATAGCAAAGTATCTAGCACTGAAAATAGGGGGGGGCAAACAACTTACCGCATTGTTACCAGCAGACGCTCTTCTGCAGAAACTGGAAGCCTCATATTGGTTCTGGCTCGCATTAAGCGCGGCCTCAATATTTCCAGCAAAGCATCAAAAGTTGTCACTCTCATGTGAGCATATTCATAGAACTTCTGCGGGTATCTGCGTAGCTCATGGTACAAGGTATGAAAGTGACCTTTGGTAAGTCGACGGGAGACAGTGGGATGCACCCAGTACCTACGATGTGGCCTCTTCTTCCTCCGCTGGTTTGACTGCTCCAAAAGCAGCTTCAGCTGCACCAAACCTAACATCAGGTAGAGGACTGTATAGGAATCCATGTCTTTAAAATGTGGTTCTTCTTCTATAAAAAGAATAAATAAATATAAAAATAGAGCAACAATAGCACAAACTAACACATGTATCACACAAAAAAAAGCAGTCGCAGGCAACAGCAGAGACACACAAAACAACCACGCCTCTAAGCACATCACTCCCTCTACATCACCTCCTCCTTAAATGGCTTCCTTTTAAAAGAACCTGTTTTACAAGGTTTTGAAGGATTCCGATGATGGAAACAAAGGCTTCCTAAATGCATGAAAAATGGGTAAGAAAATTGCACATGAGCCAATTCACAAGATCCCTAATAGAGAGATTCATTGCAATCATTAATATTGGGTATGTGCTTGTGCCTTCATTTCATTGCCCTGAATGCCAATGACACCCGGAGTCCTCAGTCTCTTTTTCTGCAGCCCCAGATATCAGCGATCGGCAACTGATAAAAAGAAGGTACATGTACCTCTTTCTGTGACACGAATGAGCAGTATCGCAACGGGAAATCGTGCGATCTGCCTGGCACGACTGGGTGGCATTAGGAAATAATGGCACCGCCAGCCCGATCGACGATTCCAAGACCGCGTGCCCACGGACCGCCATAGCCTCAATGAACAGGAAGCTCTCAGTACAGGGGCTTCCTGTTCATTCACAATCTGGAGATAATAAATATTTACTATCAACCCAGACATGAATAGACAGGAAGACTGAGCTGCTTCCTGCTCATTCATAAAGTGAGCAGATAAAATATTGTTTACCGATCCTGAAGCTCCGCCCCCTCTCACCGGAGCTTTCTGCCCCATTCGGCCTGGAGGCATGTAATGCTTTTCTATGGCTGGATTCAGAGGTTTGGCAGTATCTACATGCATTCAGTCCAGCTGCATTTACATAAACAAGAAATGTGTGTGTTCAAAGACCTTTAGTCTGATTTCCAGCAGCTGAACACGTGTAAAAGTACATCTAGATGCAGGAGAAATGAATCTGGGAGGTATAAGTTGGTTTAATACAGGAGGGGTTGATCTGGGAAGTATAAACGTAGGAGGCCTGTGTACTGCTTCCCAATGTCACTTCCCTTAGGCCCGGTTCACACCTGGGCGTTTTGTAGCGCGTTCCTACGCTCTGCAAAACGCTCAAACACCGAAATCCCATTATTTCCTATGGGTATGGTTCACACCTGGGCGTATTACAGGCCGTATGAACGCGCTACAAAACGACCCTACGCCCAAAGAAGTACAGGAGCTTCTTTGGGGCATATTTGCCGCACGTATCCATTGGGATACAGCCAGTTAGCCCTCGGAAACACGCGTTTGTTGCACGGTTTTTTTACGCGAATCGCTGTAAAAACGCGCGGCACGAAACACTCATATTCGATACGCCTAGGTGTGAACCCAGCCTTAGCAACACATCCTGCACAGCGATAATCGCCACAACGGGCCCCTAACCTAGCTTTCATCACCATGTCAGACCCCCGTCCCAACAATCATTGCCATGCCAGACCCCATCCCAGCTTTCATCTCCACGCTGGGCCTCATCCCAGTGATTATTGCCACACCAAGCCCCATCCCATCTTTCATTACCACGCCAGACCCCATCCCATCTTTCATTACCACGCCAGACCCCCATCCCATCTTTCATTACCACGCCAGACCCTCATCCCATCTTTCATTACCACGCCAGACCCCATCCCATCTTTCATTACCACGCCAGACCCCATCTCATCTTTCATTACCACGCTAGACCCCATCCAAGCTTTCATCACCACACTAGACCCCATCAAGCTTTCATCACCACACTAGACCCCATCCCATCTTTCATTACCATGCCAGGCCTCATTCCAACTTCCATCACTACACCTTACCCTAACTTTCATCACCATGCTAGCTTTCATGGCCAGGCCCCAAGACACCTTTCATCGCAACCCCTAGGCCAGGTTTAATTCTCAAGCAAGGCCCAATGTCAGCTCCAGACTCTATCCAAGCTTTCATCACCACACCAGGCCCCACCCTAGCTTTCACCACCATGCCAGCCCCCATACTACATTTCACCCCCATGCCAGCCCCCATACTACATTTCACCCCCAGGCCCCATCCTAGTAGTACAGTACATTACACCCATTACTGAACACAGAGTAACCCTTAGCAACCAGTCAGCTGTCAGTACACGGCAATCAAATCGCCGAATGCTAAACTGCGACGGCTGCCATAGCTGACTGACATACGGAACAAAACTATTCATGCCATGTCGGCTCTAGGAGGAGCAAGGCACACACACCCCCCGCTGATGGCCACCCCTTCCTGCCGGGACGGCTCTGCTTGCCGTGACATTCGCCCGTTCCAGCTTCTCGTGTTCCTATGGTAACTCTACCTCCTAGACGTGGGATTAGACTGTTCCTCCTCCAGCGTCACTTCCTACAGCAGGTGTCCGCCATCTTTGCGGTGAAGTGCTGGGAGGAGGAGTCCTATCTACACACACTTAACATCCTTGTCATCCGATCAGCCCGAGCCCCGGGACCGGACACCGTGTCCTCCGCTGAGGTCAGCGTGGCAGCCTTCGCCGCTATTTTCCTCTACGGTGAGCTGGGCTTAGACGGGGCGGGAGAGGCCGGAGCCGGAAGTGGGCGAGCAGCTGATGGAGGGGGGGAGGAATAGTGTACACAGATTGTCAGAGTTGTGGGGTCACTGAGCTGCGGGGGTTGTGACAGGCCGGCTAACCGGTTATCCCTGCTGTCCCTATTGATTGCAGTGCTGTGCTAACCCTGCCACTAAGCTCTAATACCTATATATAACCCTGACCCTCAGTCTTCACCTTGGAGGGGTCCTGTATAGACAACCCTGTAATACAGATATACAGCCCACTATATACATATCAGTCAGAGCATATGTACATAGGGGCGCACCCTGCTGTGTTTTAGCTGTCTGCTATGTATTTGTGCCTTGTGTGTTTACATAAGAATGAATAGTAATGCATGTAACATGCACCTGGAATGCACACCCGCCATGCACTGAAATGCATACGTCTGAATAGCGCCAACAGCTGGTTCCTAAATTAGTGGCTAAGATAACACTTGTTATATCCTGCACTGTATGTGTGTTGGGGTGCATTGCCATTTGTTTTGAATGACACCCCAATGCTTATACAGTAAAATCAATCACACCTTCACTGTAGGGCACCGCAATGCACATATGTAAATGTTCCATGTGTTGTGCATTACAAACAATAGGACACATACACTTATTTCCTGTTCAGAGCCTATACAAACTCCCCTTTATGTAACACACAAAACAAGCATGTGTTAATGCAGTGGTTCTCAACCTGTGTAACTTCAGGACCCACATTTGTCCTTGGTCATTAAGTTGCCACCCAAGTTGCACTGCAATGGAATGCACGGAATTAGGGTATGGCGTGTTCCAGTGCGGGGGTACGAGCTGTGTGTGGGAGGTGTATTTGGGGTACCATTCAGATGAATGGCAACCCAACACACCTCCCACACCAGAATGCATGATAGGTGCGATTGCATGGTACAGTACGTCAATGTACTAGTGTGAGCAGCCTCTCAAAAACACTGACCTACATACACACTCACAGACATACACACTCCAAAAAATATTTAATTTTTTGTAAAAAATGTTAAGGTCCGCCCAGTCTCCCTACCTTACGAGAACTGGAGTGGATTCTCAGCTTGGGGTTCAGTGTGGGCTGCTGAACTATGACTGCGCTCCATCCATATCTGGATTGCTTGTACAGCCCCCTTGCGCACCCTGTAGAGGTACCGGGAGCCAGAATGTGACATCACTCCGGTCCAAGGCACCTCTATAGGACACGTGAGGGAGCTGTGGGCCATGCATGCATGGACATTGGAGCTCCCTCGCGGCCATAGCCTCATTCATTCCACCTTAAGCTGACACTTGGCACCAGGCAGCATATTTTTTGGGATTGCTTTGGCAGACATGTTTGCCATAATGTGGTAATATGCTGTGCATACTTGCACATATGGCAAAAAGCTCTTGGGGGCCCCAATTTTTTTACTTGGCTATTTACTTGCACTATAGGGTGGACCTTTCTCTTTTGAAGGTCTTATAAATAGTACAGGGTTATGGATGTACAAATCTATGTACTAGTCTTATTGTACATTGATCTAGGACAGGCTTTGTCTTATAAGACCAGTATAACTTGAGGAAATGGCATCCATTGTGTAAAATTGTGAAGCTTATCTCTAAAATCTGGAGGAAAAGAGAAACAATTGGCTTAGCATCCCATTAGATTGCTGGTTCCTGTTGCAATGAGAGTCGTTATCTAAAGAATTAGCTTGACTTTTTGTAACTTGGTCCCTGAGATATGAACCATGAAGCTGGTCATACACTGGTAGATTTTCGTAGGACTGTTCATACATGAAATCTCATCAGAACATTCGATAATGCCATCAGAATCTTGACAAATACAGTTTGAAATGTCATTTGGTTGCAGTCAGGTTGAAAATAGATCCATCAGTCCCACCAGGTTCAACCTATAGACCTGGTTTTAACATTGGATTTTGGAATGAATGGAATTTCCTGAACTAAATCCACATTCACTGTTAGAATTTCGGTTGGTCGAGAAATATTTTCCATCCTGCTCCTTTTTGGGGGTTTTTTTCAGTTGGAAATGATAGTTGATTTGACTCTTAATTATTAGAAAGTTAAAGGAACATTCTGAAACTGTCATATTCATTCCATATTTTGTACTTTCCAGGAAAAATTTCCATCATGCTCCTTTGACTTTTTGTGGTTGCTACAGTTGAAAACAATAGTTGATTTGTCCCCCAATAACTATTAGAAAAATCAAATGAACTTTCTGAAAACAACCGTATTCGAACAAAATTCTATCCTTTATACGCAGCTGGAGTAGTCTCTGTATCCTGTTTCATGGAGTTCATTGACTGACAATTACTGTATGTTGTCGGCCAGTGTTGGTGAAAGTTCTAATTATTAAATGCAGTAACCCAACTGACCAGAATCCATCATGTTACCCTGTACTAAGAAACCTGCCATCAATGACCACTTGTTTTGAAACTGCTGTCTGGTGCAATGGTTTCAGTTCCCAGTCATGTCAGTAATTCTGGTTTTACTCGGACTTTGTTGGTTGCAAACGTGATGTCCGCAACAGGCATGCAACTAGCATTTTCAGAGTCAGCAAAGGCAGCCTTCATCTTTTCTCAATGTAGGTTTCCTTTCAAAGTGACCCTGTCATTAGGAAGCATGATTGTAGAGAGGCATACCTGGAGCGTAAGAAACTGATGTTCTGTTGCTGCTGCTCCACTTCCACCAAAGTCCACAGAGAAACAGACACTTCTGGGAGTGTGGATCGCCTGGCTCTACTCGTTCCTCCTGCTGACCAGCATGTCACTGTAGCACACAGTAATGACGTGGAGGTTGGCCTGAGGAACTAGTGAGAGCTATCGGCGGCTCTGGAGGACCCAAGATACGCTTCTGAGAAGTGTTGGTTTTCCCTGCAGACTTTGGAGGAAAATTTCTACAGAACTGAGTAGAGCTGCAGCTAACGATTATTTTCAAAATCGATTAGTTAGCCGATTATTAAGTTCGATTAATCGGATAAAAAATAAAATACATTTTAAAAAATGGCTCCAGTGATGGGACTTCTAGTTTGTATTGAGATTGCAGTCCATCACAGGAGCAAGCTTGGAGCAGTAGAAGTAGAAAAAAAAAGTGTGGTGTACAATATAGTGAAATGAAAAGTGTAAAATTATACAGCAATGAATGCAGAATACCACCAGCTATAGAGGAATACAACAAATCCCAGCAATAGTACATTATAGCTGGCGGTATTCTGCATTGCAATGTATAATGTACTATTGCTGGGTGTTGTAGTCCTCTATAGCTGGTGGTATTCGGCATTGCACCACTGTATAATGTATTATTGCTGGGATTTGTTGTACTCCTCTATAGCTGGTGGTATTCCTTGATTTGTAGTCCTCTATACAGTGCAATGCAGAATACCACCGCCTATATAGGAGTACAACAAATCCCAGCAAAACATTATACATGCAGTGTACAATGTATTGCTGGGATTTGTATTCCTCTATAGCTGATGGTACATTGCTCTGTATAATATACAGCACAATGTACCATCAGCTATAGAGGAATACATATCCCAGCAATACATTATAGAGCACCATGTGTGGGTGGGAGTGCAGGCTTACCTGAACAGTCTTCCAGCAACTTGTTTCTGAGATCGGGCCTGTCTATCGGCGGCTGTCATCCCCCCACACCTGCTCCTCCTTACTTCTTCTCCCGCGTCCCCGTGCCGATTGTGGATTTGGACGGGCGGTGAGCGTGAGGCGCGGAGGAGGTGCGGGAGCGTGGATGCGGGCAGGTCTGGCAGCGGCGAGCGTGAGGTGGGGGAGGAGGTGTGGCAAGCAGCGTGTGTTAAGCCGTGAACAGGGCCAACCAATCAGGAGCCGATTAATCGATTATTGAAAAAGTTGACAACTTTTTCAATGATCGATTATAATCGATTATGTCGATTAGTTGTTGCAGCCCTAGAACTGAGTGGTGTTTTGGTGGCCAGAGCAACGGGAAAGGTACGTATTTATTTTTCAGTTCTGCCTCTTTGCAGTCATTTTTCCTAATAACGGCTTCACTTTAAGTGGATTTGAATCTGGTTGCTATGGGTTACTGCCCTTTAGAATTAGCACTTTGTTCCATGCACTGACTGATGAAAGCCTAAAGCTGGCCATACATTTTAAGTTTTTTCTCATTCAGCCCACTTGAGAAATCACGTGGTTCCCAAACCCAGAATCAAGCCCCAAAATGACTGAGCAGTGATCACCGGAATAAAACACCCAATCTTAAAATATAAAAGATGCAGTTACATTGAGTAAATAGATACCAAACATGTCAAGCGTTTAAAGTTTCATGTCCGTTTCTGCAATGGCGAAAAACTATGGTACACAAAATTGTCCATAGGTGACCATTTAAAAGCCTATACAGGTCATCGGTTTAAAGTTAACCATGAATTATTGCTCTTACTCTGACGTTCGCAGTGATTACCAGCGTGTGGCGCAATTGTCGTTCACGTGCATGCCCTATTTGCATACAGATGGCGGGTATGGTTTTAAATTATTTTTTTCTTTTTTCTTTTTTTTTTCCACTTAACTTTATTGCTATTACACACGGGCTAACAAGCCTCTATGTGATAGCGTTTAGAGGTGATAGGATCTTTTTATGGAGACATCTAGGATCTATTAGACTCCAGATGTCTCCCCCTGCCCTCCAATACAGATGATTGGGCAGAACATTGTGCTCAATCTCCTGTTCAGCCCAGTATATGACAGCTGAGACAGGAAGCTCTGTGAGTACAGCACTCCTGTCTCTCGCTGATCACACAGAGCAGATCGGAGAATGTATGTTCTCCAGTCTGCCCCCCGCTCTCCATCGTGAAGTCATTTGCCGTGGGCAAAAGCCGGCTGCTGCGGGATAAGCAGGCTGCTACAAGTGACCTGGGCAGCTGTACAAAGCGAGCAGTGGCTCCCCTGCTAATGCAGCCAAAAACCTCAAACCTGCTGCTTGCACGCAGGGCAAAAAAATGGGATAAATGTTTTTTAAAAAAGCCCACCTGTCGATAGGAGTCACTCATCCCTGATGCAAGACTGTTGGCCACAGACATGACCCCCCAGAGGCATTATGGGATACATAATCCCACCACAGCTGGAGTGCTGAGGTTGCCTACCCCTAATCTATATCAATATTATGTACTAATCAGCTTATGTAGACTTGGACAGCAAGGTTTGACATATTTGTACACTCTAATCTCCGAGCCCACACGGACTATTGAGGAGTCTCTGGACATATGTATACTTGGAAAGAGCTCCAAAATGCGTGACACTAACCCAGAGCTGGACAGTGCTCCTGCCTAACTTTTGAGGTTTCCCCCTTGTATTTGTAAAAGGAGTTGGCTACCAGAAAAAAACAAAAAAAACCCTGCTGGCTCCTGGATTGGACAGACTGGCTCCTGAATTATTAATTTGCACACCTGTGCTCTAACCTATTTTTCAGTAGCAGTGGCTGTTCAGCACATTGGATTTGCCCAACATTTAGGAAGAGTGGCTTGAAATTTCAATCACTTTGGACAATATCCCTTCTTTATGCATCTGATGGGAGTTCCTGGTTTTGCTAGTCTGTCACTTGCGGAAGTTACTAAGCTTGTCCTACCAGCTTTTACAGAAACCTAACTATGTTTTTAGTGACTATGTGATTAGATTAAAGGGGTTGTAAAGCCTCAGGTTTTTTTTGCCTATACCTACTGCTAGCAAGCAGTAGATATAACAGCGGTTTAAACTTAGCTAGTTATTGCTGCACGCCGAGAGTCCGAAACTGCTCGTGCGGCCGCAAAAGATCTTGGGGCGGGGCATGCACAGTTCGGATTCTCGGCCGGGAGACGAGCAGAGACGCAAGGTAAGTCTATGGACGCGTGCACCCGCATGCAGACACCGCTGGATCGGAAGTGCCTGCAAGCAGAGAGGAGTCAGCGCTGGATCGGAGAGCCGCCGCACCGCTGGAGGGACAGATGAAAACATCAGGAAAGAAGAAGATCGGATTAAGAGGCATTGTTTAAGGTAAGGGCTAACATTAACATGGGGGGAGGGAAAATGTTCATCCTTTAATGTCACTTTAATTCACTTTTAGTGCCCAGTTCCATTTTTTTGTTTAGACTGTTTTGAATCGAAAATATTCTATAAATTAGACATTGATCACTGGAATGAGTGTTTCCATTAATAGTTCCTGTTAACTTTTTTCTTTTTTAAAAGTGTATTGCTGCGGAGGAAATAGTATTTCCCAGTCAAGAGATCGACAATTGTACTAGTCTGTGCAAGCAGGCATTATGCAAGTGCAGTATTCTTTAAAGGTTAAGCTTACCTTTCTGGCCATGTTTCATGTTCCACCCATATTCAGGATGTAACCTGAAACATGGTCAGATCACAACCTACCCCTCCCATTACCTGGATCGCAAGAGGGGAACTTTGTAAAAAAATATAAAACGACTCAACCTTCTTACATGTAGTTGTTAAAGTGACACTAAACTCAGTAGATAAATCTTGTCAATGCATTTAAGCACCTTAATGTATCTTATTCTTGTATCACTCAGCTGTAGATCCTTAAACCATCTCTGAATTGGTGCTGACACTGTCCTTCCTTCTGGAGGGTGGCTACTTTTGTTCCCCCCTGTGTGTGTTGTAAAGTAGCCACCACACCAAGCTCACTCCTGAGATGGACTACAATCTCACATTTAGTTTACTAATTTGTATTGAGATTGTAGTCCATTACAGGACAGAGCTTAGAGTGGTGACTAAGTTACAACACACACAGGGACCATGGGGAACAAAAGTAGCCACCCTCCAGAAGGAAGGACAGTGTGAGCACCAATTCAGAGAGGATTTGAGGATCTACAGCCGAGTGATACACAGATAAGATACATTTTTGTTAATAGGGTACTTGAATGCATTTTTAAGAATTAACGCCACTCTAACAGTGAAAGTCAAGGCGACTTAGATTTAGATATTACCAATTATCTTTCCTCACATTGTTCAGAATACTTTTTGTATTTGTAAACCTTTATGAAATAAGTTTACTAAATAGCAAATATTTTCCTCTTCTTATCGATTGTTGAATGAAAGGGCAAGTCAACAGACATGTATGTTCTTCGGGGTTCTTTTTTTATCTTTCTGTCCAGGCTGAATGTTTTTGGAAAACAAGTGATAAGGTTGGGCGGAGGATATATTACTTGCTGTAGCTGTTGTTTTATCGAATCCTGTCTCTCCCCTTGCGACCTTCTCTCTGTTTTCTTTCCTGTTGAATGGGGGGCAGTGTAGCCTCATTCCTTCCTGTATAGTCAGCTGACGGCTCCTAATAAAGATTCCCTGTTCATTAACTGACATTTTGCCTCTCCTTACAGCTAAGTGTGAAACTCCAGAGCAAACATGACAGACTCCAAGTATTTCACCACCACCAAGAAAGGTGAGGCATGGGGGATGTGGGGAGGCCTGAAGTAATAACCGTGCTTTGTTGGAAATGGCTAAGTTTATATTTCACACTTGCAGGTGAGATCTTTGAGCTAAAAGCAGAACTGAACAGCGACAAGAAGGAGAAGAAGAAGGAGGCTGTAAAGAAAGTCATTGCTTCTATGACCGTGGGGAAGGATGTCAGGTGAATAGGAGGTTTAGGGTTTCACTGTGATGATCATCTGTAGGGTTTGCTGTAATTGAAGATGGCTGATGAGGTCTTGTGTTCTGCATGCTTTCATCCAGTGAAGGAAGAGTAGTTTCCACTCTGGCTGATTAGTGGAAAATGGAAGAGTTTTTTTTAGTCTGAACAGTTGACTTGGCTTTTGCTAACATCCGGTTGTCAGTCATTGTATACATGATTGACTGACTGTGCCAAGTCAGGCATTTCTGAAAACGGTGATCTGCTAATTTACACTTCTTCTTCAGCAGTCCTGTAATCAATACCGATGTCACATTTTGGTAATTGTGTTTTTTTTCTGTAGACTTATGTGCTGTTTAGTAAAACAGTACAAAAAAATGTGTAAAGAGCAGGGACCCATAGATATTTATAAAATACATGTCATTTCTTTAAGTTCCGTATAGCTTAGAAAAGCTTCCTTTTTTGAGTTCAGGTCCACTTAAGGACAAACGAACCCTTGTGGTTTTTTGCGTATATCAACTGTAAGTTGATAAAACTTACCTGCGCTCCCGTCCAAAGATCAGAAGATTCTCGGGTGGTCGCAAAGAATCCTAATCATGGGGTGAGTGCATGTGCAGTAGAGATCTTCGGCCGGGAGAGGAGGAGAGACACGGGGTAAGTCAATGCAGGCAGCCCGGCAGGGTGCACCCGCACAGACTCCGTGGGACAGGAAGAGACTGCAGTCAGCGGTGGATCAGAAACCGGCACCAGCGCTGGATAGACTCCTGAAAACTACTGAAAAGAAGAAGATGATCGGATCAAGAGACATCATTTAAGGTAAGTCCCTAAAGCAGCATGGGGGGGATTTAGACTTTAATCTCACTTTATGAATGTTAATAGTTCTAAGCAGTACCCTGAAATATTTATATTTACCTTTTTATCTGAAATTCCTCCTGATAAATAGCAGTGCATCTTCTGGTATGCAAGTGTGCCTAGCCACTCCTCTCCCTCCAGCTTCATAGCTGTCTAACTGCAGTGTGAGGTCTAAGGCACTGCTGCCTCTGACTGCTAGTCTAATGCTGTGCATGCACATGTTTTTTGTTTTTCAACCTGCGGGCTGAACAAAACAAAATTGAACCGATTTCTCCAGCACTTATGAATCTCCTGCTGCTTGCATTTTATTCTGACAGCGCCGCTGTTAAAATACCCGAACGGAGCTAGTAACTGGCTGCTAGCTTGGTTCAGCCGCAAATTTTCCAACCTGCTCATTCAATCAGCTCATCCAGGGATGTCGGGCGGAAGGGTGCCGACAGCAGCACCCATTGTGCAACTTTCAGCCGGGTTCATTAGGAACCGCCCTAAATTCATCCTGTGTATACCCTACTTTAGGAAATTTGGAGTGAGATTTGATGATGTAACTACTATGCTGCTTTTTGGCCTTCTTGCAAGAGGCTTTGACATGAGGAAGCAAAGCACTGCCTCTACCAAGATGGCCGAATTAACACAGCGCATAACAAGGCATAGTAAGTCAGTGATAATGATCAGCTGCAGATACTCCACATGTAATACTGGTGTCTAGTCTTTTGCCCTCTGCGTGTCTTTTTCTTTGGCACAGCTTCCAGAGATCAGTTCCTCTTTAACAATGCTGACTGCAGTAAACTGAAATCTGGTTGCATATATACTATTGCACTTCTTTACTGAATACTCTGCTGGTGTGCCTTTTTTGTGTTTTGTTACCTGTATGTCTGTTCTCTTAAAACACAGTATAGCTTACATTTTGCTCTTGTGGCAGTGCCTTGTTCCCTGATGTTGTGAACTGCATGCAGACCGATAACTTGGAGCTGAAGAAGCTGGTTTATTTGTACTTGATGAACTATGCTAAAAGCCAGCCTGACATGGCCATCATGGCTGTAAACACTTTTGTAAAGGTAAGTTGTTAGATGGGAAGGTGGCATGTATTTATCATATAGCAGAAAGCCAGCTCTTGGCACATTGATAATCAAAGGCCATCTTTATTGCAATAGCCTCACCCTGCAAGTTAGCCATGCTTTTTTATAACTTTTACAGTGGAATCCCTTTTTACATTTAGGCAGATGAGGAAGAACTGAAATGTGTAATAACTTTAATGTCTTTACTTCTTCTAATGATGTGAAAGAATGCTAAATGAGACTGAACACCTGGTTTTGTAACCACATCTGAAAAATCGTATTGGCTGCATTCTTTTAAAGAAAACCAAATGTAGAAGTGTCCACTGTCGGAGCAAATGAAACAGATAGTGGAGTTTAGATGACTCCTTCAATTCTGTGTAAATCCTAACAATGAACCTCTTATTTGGTTTGGTATGTTAAATATACAAGTGAAAGCATTTTATATTCAGCTGTTGGAGTGCAGAAAAAAAAGCAAAGCAATCACCTATTGATCCTGCTACATATGCAGTGAGCTTATAAGGTTCTCTGCACTCTGCTGGCCCTACCTAGTTCACCTCTAACCTACAGAACAACTCTCCTATGTTATATATAGAGGGGGAGGTGTTCTATAACGCTATCACCCTTCTTGCCCTAGTGCTCCATAGGTACAGTTCAGTGAGGAAGTGTTGTCACCCTTGGACAAGAGTTGTGCTACTGGCAGCATCCTGCAAAAAAAATAACGAGCTTGTTAGTTCCTGTGCACTCTGGCCATACACTAGTAAAAATTAGTTTGAAAAAAATGAGTTTTCAGAACATTCGTTGACTTTCTATTTATTTATGGGGCATAATCAAGGACTGTTTGGACCTTTGGGCCCAAAAATATTGAAGGAGCAGAAAGGAAATTTTTTTTCGAACAAACAAAATTCAGTGAATGTGTTTTTTTTTATTTAAGAAACTCCATTCGTTCAAAAATGGAATGTTAAAATTTTACGAAACCTGAAACGACGTTCGTCAAGTCTCTGATGGCGTTATCAAATGTTCTGACACGATTTTTTTTCATATGAAGGTTCATAAAGAAAATCTAGCTGTGTGGTGTGCCACTGTCAGGATACCCAGTGACTGCAGCCCACCCACCGACCCTGTCTGACCCTCCAGTGAGTGCAGGAGGAACAGAGAGGGCAGGGGGAATCCCTGCAGGGAGCGATGACTGACAATCACCTCTCTCTGCAGAGAGGGGACTCCGAGCTGAATGGTTAGTGGTTCATGATTGCTCAGCTCTCAGTATAGAGCTGGCATGTGACAGCTGCAGTGTTCCACGCCGGCTCAAAATATTGGGAAGGGGACTTTTTTCCCTCCCAATATTTCTTCTTTAACTGTGAATTTCTTTTTCCTTTTCTCAGGACTGTGAAGACCCCAACCCTTTAATCCGTGCATTAGCCGTACGCACTATGGGTTGTATACGTGTGGACAAAATAACAGAGTATCTTTGTGAACCACTTCGTAAGTGCCTGAAAGATGAGGACCCATATGTGCGCAAGACTGCAGCAGTGTGTGTAGCCAAGCTGCATGACATCAATGCTCAGCTAGTGGAAGACCAGGGTTTCCTGGACACATTGAAAGATCTCATCTCTGATTCCAATCCAATGGTAATTACTCGTTGTGTGTATCACATTAGGTGGCATATACGTTGGTGTGTACAGACTGTTTAGTGATTCCATCTTGTTCTAGGTTGTGGCTAATGCAGTAGCAGCTCTCTCCGAGATTGCCGAATCCCACCCTAGTAGTAACTTATTGGACCTGAATCCTCAGTCAATCAACAAGCTGCTGACTGCTCTAAATGAATGCACTGAATGGGGTCAGATCTTTATCTTGGACTGTTTGGCAAATTATATCCCCAAGGATGATCGTGAAGCCCAGAGGTAAAGGAATAAAATGATATAATGTTGTGCCAGGCAAACATTGTTAACAGGTAAAAGGGTGCATTAGAGCCACACAAAAAAAAGTTTTACTGGTCATGTGTTCCTTCCTTATGAATTATGGAAAAAATTAAAGTGTATGTCCAGCCAAAACTTTTTTTTTCTCTGTTTGGATAGAGTGGGGAAGGGTTTGAACCTCTGACAGTTGATCCTATCTGTGGTTCCATTAGAGAGATTTAGCCTTCCTTCCTGTACTGCTGACAACATTTTACCAGATAGGAAATGAGTGGAACTCTCCAACAGCAACACAGAAATAAGAAATGCTTTTCAATCGTAGGGTAGAATAAAGTTGGAAGCTCCATCAGGAGTCTCAGTTTTTTCTCATTTCCTGTCCAGAGGTTCTAATTCTTCTTCCCTCTATCCAAAACTACAAAAATGTTTTTTGGCATGATTTACACTTTAAGGTGTATTTCCATTTTTGCAGTCAAATTTAAGAAAACTCCTCTGTTTATGTGTACCTATTCACACAACATACTCAAAAATATTTTTAAAGAATAGTTCTTACCTTTTTAGATATCTCTGTTGAGTTGGCCTTTGGGCAGACTGCAATCTTCTCTGTACAATTTCAAAGTGACAAGAAACTCTGTCCCCATAGAAAGGCTAGGGACAGACTGGACTTCCTCTCAACATACACTTCTTCTAGATCTTTAACCCTTTGTTAGGACAGACAGTGTTTAGATCTAGTTTATAAGTGATAGAGATCTGCCAGAACAATACGGACAGGATAATGATGGTAACCTCCCATCCACTCTTGGGTTCCAGAGGAAAATCCAGTTTAGAGAAAACTAGTAATAAGAGAAAATAATGAATATATGTAAGCGGAACTCTAGGAATAAAAAAAATAAAAATAAAATAAACCCTTGCAGTGGGGCTAACCCTGCACTGCAAGGGTTAAATGTTTGGTTTGGTCTAGAGGCTGAGATAAAATATATATACTTGTCGGATCTTCTAACCCGCCTGGCTGCTAGATTTTTAAACACTATCCACTGTTGTGCTGGTGACATTTCTGATGTACATAGCTGCTAGGCCAGTCCCAGACAGTATATGTTTCAAGGCTAGCCATTGGTTAGCCTGGATTTGTGGGTGGAGTCTGACTGTTTAAATTCTCCCTTCATCTTACACTCACGGTTGATACATTTTTGGCAACCCCCTTTTTTTTGTGTCTTACTTTTTTTTTTATCTGAATGTGCTCCCTTTAAGGCATACTGACCAGTGTGACCAGGGCACACCTCAGGTTTGGTTTTAACTCTATAGATGTATGCAAGTTGTTGCTGTCTACGGAATGATTTTTATTTATTATTCTATTATTATTGATTTGATGCATCATTTTTGGTTGAGGCAAAATCATTTAGGTACAATTCTCATTTCTTTTCCACAGTGTATGTGAACGAGTAACACCACGCCTCTCGCACGCAAATTCAGCAGTTGTGCTGTCAGCAGTGAAGGTGCTGATGAAATTGATGGAGATGCTGTCTAAAGATCTAGACTACTATGGGACTTTGTTGAAGAAACTGGCCCCTCCTTTAGTCACACTGCTTTCTGCTGAGCCTGAATTGCAGTATGTGGCCTTGCGTAACATTAACCTCATTGTGCAGAAACGGTAAGATGTGTGCCGTTCAGCCATGCAGCATTATCAGTGCTTGCTGGAAACTAAAATCTGATGCTCATTCTGTTCTTTTTGCTTCACAGACCAGAGATCCTAAAACATGAAATGAAAGTTTTCTTTGTTAAATATAATGACCCGATCTATGTTAAACTGGAGAAGCTTGATATCATGATCAGACTAGCTTCGCCTGCAAATATTGCACAGGTTAGTAACGTTGTTACTGCTCTACTGCCAAGAAAGAAGCACGATAAAGGGAAGCTTTGTTTTATAGTCTTTCTTTTTTTTTAATGTAACGAGTAACAGTTTTGGTCATCAATCCACAGAAAGGATGTCCTTGAGCTGGAGAGAGTCCAGAGAAGGGAAATAAAACTAATTAAGGGGCTGGAGGACCAAAACTAGGAGACAAGTTACAAAATTTGTCTCATAGTTTTGGTCCTCCAGCCCCTTCATTAAACTTGCCCCTAATTAAACTTGTTTACGCTAGACGTGAGGAGATTACGAGGGGACGTGATTTTCATGTACAAATTGTTTAGTGGTGATGGCAACATCAGCAATAAAGTATTTACAGTAAACTCCATATCAAAGACTAAAGGCCACCACCTAAAATTGTGGTGGAGAAAAGATTAAACCACAAGGGGCGTAGGGGCTTTTTTCCAGTCAGAGCGGTTATAGTCTGGAACTCGCTGCCACAAGAAGTGGTATTAGCTGAGAGTATCAAATTATTCAAAAAGCATTTAGATACCTTCCCCAGAGGCCACAACATACAGGGGTGCAGGTACTCTTAAAAACAATGACACACAGGGCCTCATGTACACATATACACATGCACAATAACACACAGACACCCAAAGGTTGAACTCGATGGACCTGTGTCTTTATTCAACCTCAAATACTATGTAACAGCCATATTTGTTTGTTACTTATGCAGGTTATGCTCCCTGCTTTGTAGGGCTGCACTGTAGTCGTGATTTATTGTTTACGGTCTGCTATTATGCTATTCTCTACAGAAGCTGATTCCAAACTGATATTTAATCTGCTTATATTTCGCCTTTGCTGGTTCCTCTTTTTACCCACTCATCAACCGGCTAATTAAATTTTTCATTACACACACTCTGCACACTCACACGATTTGATTACACACTTTACTTTAGACCCATTGATGTCATCACTGGGTCTCTGTTCTCCGCAATGCCGGCAGATCATGGCTGATGGGTGCCAAGAGAATGCTGTACATGGCTTCATGAAAACATCACAGCACCCCACCTCAGTACTCCAATAAAGAGCCCTCAGCCCTAATAGAAGCAGTGGCTTTTCTCTTAGGAGGGGTTATGCATATATTAAAACGTCTTGATGGGTAGATATCAGTCTGGAAGAGTCAGCTTCCTAGACTGACTGTATTTGCATGCAACCTGCCCAAGCGAACTAGACTGACATGTGATGCTGAGACTCTATGACTGAAATCCAATGAAGGAAAGGAAGCAGGCCAGGGACATTAAGGCATGAGAGGAAAGAGCCAGATGATGATGGAATTGCTCCAGCCTGGAAATGAGTTGGGTTCTATTTGATGTGCTTTAGCTTCTAATACACACGTTGAGAAGCTCACAGTGTGTAGTAAAATCAGAGTAAACCATTTAAGTCCATGAGAGGAGCCCGCACAACTGTGCAAGACTGAAGGGAAGGCTGGCGTTCATCTTTTAAGGAGGTTGTGTGATTATATAGAGCTAGTAGTATGCACAAATCCATATATTTAGTGCAATAATGAAATGTGTTACTGCAAGTATGTAAAAGTAACATTATAAAATACTTTATGGCAAATATCAATAACTTGATTAAATGCTTCACTTTCGCTGAAATACTGCACAGAGTTGATATATAGTTCAGTAATAAATCAAGTTGTGTTCTATTTAGGTCCTTGCAGAATTGAAGGAGTATGCCACTGAAGTGGATGTGGACTTTGTAAGGAAAGCTGTAAGAGCAATCGGACGCTGTGCCATTAAAGTTGAGGTACTTCCGTTTAATTGTCTTTTTTAATGATATGTAGTGATGATGAAGTGCTTCTAAAAAAAAACTCCAAATAGAAGAAATAGTTATTGGTGATTAATGCTGTTTCTTGTCCCTCTCAAGCAATCTGCAGAACGTTGTGTTAGTACACTACTGGATCTTATCCAGACCAAGGTGAATTATGTAGTCCAAGAAGCTATCGTGGTGATAAAGGACATTTTTAGGAAGTATCCAAACAAGTAAGTCTCTCTTGGCAAGCAGACCCTTCCTTTCTCAGTTTTATGATATCCGCTCTTTCATTTAAAGAAGAACTCCAGCTTGTCGAAAAATTAACCATTGCAGTGGGGTACCTCCCGCACTGCAAGCGTTGACTGCTTGTTTTTCTCTAGGGGTGATCATAAAGAAGATATATTCACCTGATCCTTTTTTCAGCCACGCCGTTAGACTAGTGCCCGCAGCCTCTTTTCCCTCAGGCTCCAGCGGTCTAAGGACCTGTGACGTCATCACGTTTAATACAAATGTATTGGACTTAAGGGCCCCTTTTGGGATTTAACCTTTTTGTAATTTTGTTACAGACCTTGTGAGTCCACATTATTGGCAGTAATATAATAAACCTAATTGGAATGATGTTTGTAGATCATGTTGATAAATCTTTTCCCTACTTTAGATATGAGAGTGTTATCTCTACATTGTGTGAGAACCTGGACTCACTGGATGAGCCAGAGGCAAGAGCAGCCATGATCTGGATTGTGGGGGAGTATGCTGAGCGCATTGACAATGCTGATGAGCTGCTGGAAAGTTTCTTAGAGGGATTCCATGACGAGAGCACACAGGTAAGGTTTTTTTCCATGCTGCTGTACAGGTGTCATTTGTAACACTCAGTCTATATAAAGAGAAGGTTTAAAGCAAACCTGTCATTAGAGGGAACCTAACTTCCTTTTTTGTGTTTAACAGCTACATTCACCTTTTGCAAAATTTAAAGAAATGCATATTTAACCAGTTGACATCCGCAGTGTTAAACCCCCTTCCCATCCAGGCCATTTTTCAGTATTCAGCGCATAATATAAAAAAAAAATTCTTACATTTTTGCATTCAAGCCTGGAAAGCATGGCAGCTATGATCACTCGATGACAGCTGCAAAGCTCAGGCTTCAGCACATTCTCTCCCAGGCAGAGTTCTGTACGGAGTTTCAGTTAGGGGAAATGGGGAAGGACGGCTGGACTTCAAACTGCATTAAATCACCTCATACAGCGTCCACTTGTCCTCCCTTTGGTTAGATGCGGTAGAGCTGTCCATATTCCCGCATCTAACCAGAAGGTGGACGGCTGGAAACCCCCATTATAGGTTTGTGTTCCCTTTCACACAGCATAAATAAAATAATCTTTTATAAAATAGTTCTTACTTTTGTTTTCTTTGGCGCAGGTTTATAACCTGTGCACTAAAGACAGCTTCTTACTGAAATAAAAACAATGTGCAGATAGGGGGACAGAGTGAAGTTTTTTTTTATGAAAGTGCATGGACATCCTATGTATCACCCAAGCCTTGCGATCAGTAAGCCTGTGTTGTGACAGACAGTCCTGCATATCTAGTTTTACAATTGATAATACCAGCATAACACAGTACAGACAGGGTTAATTATGGTACTCTGAACACCCCAGACCCCTCAACATTACATAGACGGGGAAATCTAACTAATGTTTTTCAGCAAGTAAAAAGATCTGCAAATGTTAAATATTTTAATGCTATGTGAATGGGAACATTTCAACAAATATATAGTAGATATTCTACTAATTTGGCCGCAAGCGTGGAAATACACAAAAAAAAGTATCTGACAGTTGTATGAATTGGAGTGTGCATATCGCATTCCTGGTAGAGGACCGACCTTGGTTGAGGAGGCCTCCCTTGTGGCTCTTGTCTCACACCCCTTGAAGTGGGGACAGGGAGCGAGCAGACAGAGTAGCACGGGTGCCAAGATGTTCAGGCCCAGTGCCTGACAAACGTACAGCAATAGTTTCCCTGGGAAGGTAGGCAGGACTGGAAGCCAGCTGAGCAATAAATCCTAGTCAAAGCAATCCGGGTCAAGGCAACAGGTAATCAAGCTTAACAGGAACACAGGAACATAAGCTGAAATACCATTCAGCACTGATCAATGGAACAGTCCAGTTTATATAGGGTCATCAATCAGAGGAAGATTTGTCACTTCCTGTATGCCACGTTAGCACGTCTGTTACGTTGTGTGCGCATGCGCGTCAGCGCATATTTTTTGATGGTATGGGAAGCTGGGACCTGCGCATGCGCCGTAGTGCGTGAACTCTCGGCTATATCCTTACAGAGCCTAATGGGCAAGGTATCTAGGACATAACGGGTATGTCTTTAAACGATAACTATGGCCCTTTTGCCATAGTTCTCTTTAGGCAGTGGTTCTCAACCTGTGGGTCGCGACCCAAAAGTGGGTCGCAACACACAGTTGAGGGGGTCCCCACGTGCCTTGTGCTGCTCTAGGTAAGAGGCTCCTCTGCCTCCTCCTAGCGCAGCAGAGTCAGTTCTAGATGGCGCTGGAGAGGATCAGAGAGAGGGGAGCAGGTAGGAGTGAGGGGAGGTGAGTGCGCCCACACAGATACTAGTATTGGTGCATCCCTACATTTTACGGTTGGGGGTCACCACAACTTGTTACCAAGGGGTCCTGGCCTTAGAAAGGTTGAGAACGACTGTCTTTTTAGGGTTACAGGAGGACATATACTAATGGCCTCCTGTGACCCAAAACAGTGCGGAGTCGTGCTACAGCCAGGACGGATCCTGACAATATTATTGTAATCCTCCCCGTTGCCTGATTGACAGCTGGCTCTGCCTTTATGGAGGCAGAGCCAGCTGCGCCCGCCCCCTCCCCTGTCTGTCCCTCCAGTCACCGCTGGAGGAATGGGGAGAGGGGAGTGGGGAATCCCTGCAGGGAGAAGATGGGGAAATCGCTGATCATCAGTATGTGATCGCTCCGTTCCCAATCAATAGAGCTGACGTGTGACCGTTTCAGTGTCGCATGTCAGCTCTAATTATGAGGATGGATGCATTTCACTTTCCCCATAATTTAAATCTCGATCTGTTTAAACTAGTGTACAATATATGAATCCATATACTCTCCAAACACAAAAATAAAGCAGGACAATTGCTTTTTTTCTGTATTGTCATTATAGAGAAGGAGGCAAGATTTGCTGAATTTTACTGCCAATTCTGCAGCAGTAATTCTGCATTGCTTCAGTCTGCCCTAAACTGATTTTGCTTTTACATTACACATATTTGCACAACAAGTACTTAGTCTAGCTACACAGGTATGTGTAATACTGACCATGTTAGGTTCAGGCTATTTTAAAAGGATGGTCCACCTAAATGTGATGTCTTGGTTATATCTGGAGCTTATTTGGCTGAGTGAGCCCCTGGCTCTTTATATGGCTTGGATGTTCCAATAGTAAACCTTCCCTGCCATAATTTCCAGCTTCTGTCTACCTGGGAGTTTTGGGTGTTCCCACCCACATTTCTGTACTCCAACCTCTCTTGTTGTATTCTTTTATAACATAAAATAATATAGAATGAGAAGAATCAGTTACAACAGCTGGTTGACCAGAGTTCATTAAAGCCCTGTTGCCCTGACCAAATTTAGCAGCTTTGGTATGCATTATTAGGTCCACAATAACTGTATTAATTTGCCAACCTAACTTTTGCACAGTCTTTTTAAGGGAACATAACGCGATTATTTGGCACACTGTTGTATCAAATGCCCTGGTCATGTTTTTACTGTAGACAGACTAATGGGCAAAAGGTAATTTTTTTTTATCATGCAGTAATGATTTCTAACACTTTACTTATTTTTTTGTGCTCCCCAAGTGCATAAAGAAAGAGGCACAGTGTTATTTGCAGGGTGAAGTTTGTTTGCAATCAATCGTCTCCATTCTGCATTTAACTATTATAATTGGCTGTCACGGTGATCACATGACATCCACACTAATTGATTCCCAATAGTAGGAGACCTGTCACTGTCGGCAATAGGTGCTCAATCCCAGTTCTCAGCATAGGGAGCTGTGCGTAGATATGCAAGTCCACAAATTACAGGTGTTTACAGCTTAGTTCTTTTACCAGCTTGTTTAGACAGCTAAGAGCTTTTGGTAATACCATTGAGGTACCATAGATTTTTATTCTATAAAGTAAGTGAGCAGTAATATAAGTAAACCGATAATGGTATTTGTTACTTTAAAGCTTAGCAGAATATAGGAAGAAAGCACTGCTTGACTGATTTTTATATTTGTTCCCCCCTTTAATGACAGGATTCTGATAACCCTGACTTAAGAGATCGTGGCTACATCTACTGGCGACTGTTGTCAACTGACCCAGTTGCTGCCAAAGAGGTGGTCCTGGCAGAAAAACCTCTGATCTCAGAGGAAACCGACCTAATTGAGCCCACACTGCTGGAGGAACTTATTTGTTACATTGGTACACTAGCTTCTGTCTATCACAAACCTCCAAGTGCTTTTGTGGAGGGAAGCCGTGGAGTTGTGCCCAAACGGTTGCCACCACGGGCCGGCTCGTAAGTATTTATTGGATAATAGGCAGTTTTTTCAGCATATTTGGTCGATTTTTGTATTTTCTTTTATCATTGTATGTGGAGTGAAATGTTTCCCCTTTGGAAGTACACTATACCCTTAGGCCAGCTTTTAATATAGCATAGTATAAACTCTAAATAATGCTTTGGCACCCGGGGGTATGTGAAATGAGGGGATGCTGCTTTGCTGCTGGCCACATTCATGGTACTTTAGTAAAGTTTCCATTAATTGCCGCTACACTTATGAAACATCAGTGTTGACTGATGTCACTTTAATCTTGTTTCCTAGGGCCCAGAACCCTAAGCCCTATACTTACTAAGTTTCTGAATTGAGGGAGGATTCTCTGTTTGGAAGGATGAAAACTTTAATATTGCTAGTGAGTCCTTAGACCTGGACATTTGACTTGATAGTACATCTCTGTAGGTTCCAGAATATGCTTGAAGCTTCCAGTCTCCTTCAGGAACAAATGGAGACTGAGAAATTAGATCCTCCAGGTCTCCACTGGCAGCAAATGGAGCCTTCAGGCCTCCAACGCTAGAAGTTGGATTCATTTTGACCTTGGATCAATATAAATTAATGGTTGTTCTCATTTGTCTTTAAAGGTAATCTGTAACAAAAGACCGCCATTACGGATTTTCTCTTTCTAAAAATGCTAGTAGCCTGGCTGCTTTCTTATGCACAGGCTTTTATACTTTTAATAACCAACCAAGAACAAGTATACAGATAAGATACTTCTGACTTTTCTTTGACTTTCCTGATCTGTATATTTGTTCCAGGTCATTCATTCAAATTAATAATGCTAAAGGGTCATCATGACAACCGGGAAACTAGCATTTGCAGAAGAAAGTCAACAATAGCAGCCCCCATATATTTTTACTGGCAGGTTTACTGAGTGAGGACTGTTCTATGTTGCTTGACGGCCACTAGAATAAAACCTCAGCAGGGATCAGAGGAGACACAGAGCTGATCCACCTGCCGGCGCCCAGTGGGGAGGAGAGAACAGTGACCGTGCCAAGTCAGAAGAAGGTGCGGTGCATGGAGGAGAGCTGCGGGACAATTAGCAAATATGTGAAATATTTGCTCATCGTTCCCTGTAATATTAAAACATCACAGTGAGTACTGCTCACTACGATGTTGGTAAATAATTGAGGACATAGTATTCCGATATTGTCTCCAATTATGAATGGATAGGAAGTGCTCTACATCAGGGCTCGAAATTTCAAGTCCTGAGCTACTACCCAGGCCTTAAGAGTTACTCGCCACCAGTTGCCCCACCTAACCCTTACCCTGCCCTGGCCTTAACTCCGCCCCTAAACCTACCCTCTTAAATTATCTTTTGAAATTACACTTTTAAATGTTGAAGGCAGACAACATTGCTGCCCTACACATCCCCACATATAAAATAATACCCTCTGCCCCCGCATATAAAATAATACACTCTCTCCCCCCTGTTCTCTGCCCCCCACATAGAAAATAATACCGCCTCGTTATATAATAATACCGCCAAATGCGAGGGGGCAAGTGGAAATGTTGAGCCCTGCTCTACATCACTTCCTGTTCATTCATGATTGTGGACATAGTATCTGTTTACTATCTTCTTGATTTAGCCTCTGTACTGATTCTTCCTGTTCATTGAGTACAGGGGATGCAGAAAAACAGATTGTGTCCTCAATTTCTTTTTTTATTTCAAAAGAGAGTTTTGTTTCGGCCTGACAAATCTTGCTACGGGAGATGCGTTGTGGAGCCAAATATATCATAGGCACTCCAAACACGCCTCCTACGCGCAGTGCCCACACCAGAACATACGGTACCGCAATGTTGTGCATTCCAGTGCGGTGCAGTCCTGCCCCTCCACCCACTTGTGTGCGGCTTTAAGTCCCCCGCCCCCCCCCACATACAGACGCAAACATGCGTCGGGTGCACCTATGTACGAAAACGACAATTGCGCCAATTATGCCGCACATGTTACATATCGCCGCGAACGCCGCAGTGAGAGCAATAATTTTAGGGTCATCAATTACTGATAACACTAAACTGAGGAGCGGTAATAACTTTTAAAGCCTATGGCCAATTTTGGTTGCAGTCGTTTTCTGCGATTTCGCAGGCGCGCAACTGGGTGATAATAAATGTTTCATAACATTTTATAGGGAAACATGTTTTTTTTTCAAAATTTAGGGGTACTTTTTTTGTTTAGTAAAAAATATAACCCCCAGTGGTGAATAAATACCACAGAAAGAAAGCTCTATCTGTCCCCAAAAAATTCTATAAAATTTGTTTCAGTACAGCGTTGCATGATGGAATAAACGCCAGTCAAAGTACCGCAGCGCTGAATACTGAAAAATGGCCTGGCCATGAAGGGGGTGAAACACTGCGGTCTTTAAGTGGTTAAGATTGGTATTTAATTAAAAAAAATTTGTTTTTAATCCGATAAATCGAAAAAAAATAATTGGCCAACTAATCAATTATGAAAATAATGGTTAGTTGCAGCCCTGAGCCAATCAATATTATGATCTCCTTTCCTGTTAGAAATGGCATATGGTTTGATAATGGTATTATGGAAAGGGTGTATATTAATGTGACGTAGCAGTTAGTAGTAAAAGCTTTCAGTAGGAGATATGTTGTCTAGAAGTCTTCCTATATGGCAGATCAATATTCTGATCTCTGTCCTGTTAGATATGTCATACAGCTTGGTATTACTGTTGGAAGAACATTAATTTCTTTTAATGTCTCTTTTATCAAAGTAGTGAGAGTGCAGAGAGTCCAGATGTGGCACCTGTAGGACAGACCCAAGCTGATACACATCCTGCAGTCATTCCATCCCAAGGCGATCTTCTTGGAGACCTCCTAAACCTGGATTTAGCTCCTCCCATCAGTGGACCCACCCTTACTACAAGCTCTCTACCACTGGGTGGTGTGGATCTCCTGGGTGGAGGCCTGGACAGTCTGGTATGTAAACAATAGAATGTCCCTCCCTCAGTGCAAATACTGTAACTGCAAGTACTGTAAATGTCTTGTACTGTGTATCTGGGCTGATCCCTTACTTATTTTTTTCTTTCTGTCAATGTTCTTTCCTATGCTGCTCCTGCCTGCTGTTCTGTGGCTTTTGTGTATGTCTCCCTGCCTCTTTCTGGTTGCCTGTGCTCTGCCACCCTTCCCATCTGCTTGAACTCCAAAGATTGTGGAAGACACAGAAGGGGTATGCTAGGGAGTCCTTACCATCTACACTGCATGGGTTTGTGGGGTCTGTGTAACCCCAAATGCAAGCTCCCAAGGTTTTCATTAAAGCCACCAGTCACTGAAGCGTTTGACATTTAGCACATAAAATCACTAGAATTTCCTATCACATTCTAGAGACATTAGGGCTTTCCTATCACATTCTAGAGACATTAGGGCTTTCCTATCACATTCTAGAGACATTAGGGCTTTCCTATCACATTCTAGAGACATTAGGGCTTTCCTATCACATTCTAGAGACATTAGGGCTTTCCTATCACATTCTAGAGACATTAGGGCTTTCCTATCACATTCTAGAGACATTAGGGCTTTCCTATCACATTCTAGAGACATTAGGGCGTTCCTATCACATTCTACAGACATCAGGGCTTTCCTACTGACTCCCATTTCAGATGTTCTATAAGTCAAGCAACATTCTTTCTCTTAGTGATTCTTTATGTTTTTATCGCCACAGCTGGGAGGGGATTCCGGTCCAAATCTCACAGTAAGTCATTTTAGTTGCACTTCTGTTTTCCTGGTGCTTTAAATGTTTGGAAATGCTCCATGTGCTATCTATGCATGCAATGTTGGTCATAGTAAGGTGAATGATGTTCATTCACTAATCATGCACCTTTCAAAACCAGTTTCATTTAGGTCACCATAGTCTATGTAAATTACATGCTGCTTTGTCTTTTATTACTTCTATTACATTTTGTTTAATTACTAATGATTTGCATATTGTTTGCCTAGCATTGACACTTGTCAGTCTGCATTGAAATGCATGTGGTATAGTGAAATATTACTCTGAAATCTAGCTTTAGTTGTTATAACCCTCCTGACCAGCTTTTCTGTTATATTAATAATTTTACTATTCTCACTCGTAAGCTTCTGAATGATTGTTTTCTTGTGTTCTACAGCTATCAACAGGATTCATAGCTCCTCCAGTGGCACCAGCCTCCCTTGGTGCACCCCTCTCTGGAGGACTTGGAGACCTCTTTGATTTGGGACCTGGGACAGGGGGAGTTATTGGATCTTTCGTTCCTCCAAAATCAGTGAGTGATTTATTTTTTTGCCATACATTTTGCTGCAGTAGGCCGATTTGCAAAGTATACACTTTACATGGACTGAAGTGATCATTGTAGCCATAACCTTTGCTGACACATTCATTAATATGATTTTTTTTTTTTCTTGGTTATGCTCAGGTATGGCTGCATGCTATGAAAGGTAAAGGCCTGGAGATAAGTGGTACCTTTACCCGAAGGTCTGGTGCTGTATTCATGGATCTAAACTTTACAAATCGTGCCCTCCAGGTTATGAGTGACTTTGCCATACAATTTAATCGTAATAGGTACAGAATGTTTTGCCAGTATTTGTCGCCTGAATTTGACCTGTGTATTTTTTTCTGTTATTGATAATGAGCCTGTTGTGTTATTTCTAACAGTTTTGGGCTGGCACCTGCTGCTCCACTTCAGATACTTACACCTTTGGCTCCCAATCAGTCTACTGAGGTATCCCTACCATTAAACACAGTTGGATCTGTCATGAAAATGGATCCTTTGAATAACTTGCAGGTAAATTCCATAAGTCTACATGTAAATTTACTGCCAACTATACTCTGTATGAATGGATATTATTATATACATACTATGATTTGATGCACATGTTCCTTTCCTCCGTAGGTGGCAATAAAAAACAACATTGATGTGTTTTACTTCAGTGTGGTATATACACTGCACATCCTGTTTATGGAAGATGGGAAAATGGGTGAGAATTGTTGAGTATTACAGTAGTATTTGTCGCCCCTTGTGATTTCCACTATGTATAACTCTGGCTGCTTCTTGTAATGCGTTCACATGTATGTGTAACCATGGGGTTTGTTTCGTTCTTTCAGAGAGGCAGATGTTTTTGGCCACATGGAAGGACATTCCCAATGAAAATGAGGCCCAGTTTCAGATTAGAGAGTGTCCTCCAAATTCTGGTGAGTATTTATTAATAGGAAATAAGTTGAAGTGTGGATTAAACAGTGTTATAAATGGTTGGGAGTAGGGATGCACCAATACCGGTTCTTCAGTATCGAGTACAAATACCGATATATTTATCTTTCGGTGCTCGCTGATACCAAGTACCGGTACGTCTACTCGCATGGAGCTGCCTTCCCGGGCAATCAGGAAGCCGGGTGGCATATCATTACCCGCTGTCCGGTTTCTTGATTGCCTGGGATGCCAGGTCAATGCTGATTGGCAGGGAAGCCAGCTTCCTGGCTTCCCAAAAAAAAATAATGATTTCTGTTGTACGTTCATGTATGCGCCTAGTTACATACTTTAGGTACTGTTTTCAATAAAGCTTTTGGAATGAAAAAAAAGAGTCTGAAAAGATTTAAAAAAATATACTTGCCTTACACATGGCCTCCATCTGCATCCCCTATGATGGGGACTGGACTTCACGATCCTTCTGGTGAGATCCTGGGAATGCTAAGAATCCCAACGGTCCCAAGATGCTCCTGTGCTGTGGTGGAGCACCTTTGGAATACTCCGCATTCCTATAATCTCACCTGAAGGATTGTGATGTCACCCTCTTATAGGTGCTGCAGGCAGAAGCCGGTTGCGAGGCAGTTAAAGTTTTTTTAAACTTTTTTTTCCCGCATGTTTATTCTCTCCTCATGGGGGTGGGCCGCTATTGAAAAAGCAGAATTTGCATTTTAGTGCAAGATCTGCTTAAAGATAGAATGATATTTATGGATAAATTCAGCAAGTATAAACTGGCTATTTTAAGTAAACATTCTCTATACTTCTACTTCACTTTGTTTTACTATCTGCAATTTATTATATTTTGTAAGTATTTTTGCTCCGATGAATTGCCAAGCCAGGCCTGGCGCCTTCCATTTGCTTATCCTGGTCTGTTATTTTGCCCACGACTTCTCTACCTCTAACATCATGTAACAAGCACACACATTAATATTTTATGATTTCTATACTGAAGCCTCACTATGTTTCTACAGATGCTGTAAGTAATAAGCTGCAGGCCAGCAATGTGTTCACAGTGGCCCGGCGTACTGTGGATGGTCAGGACATGTTGTATCAGTCCATCAAACTCACAAATGGTATATGGGTGCTGGCAGAGCTAAGGATGCAGCCTGGAAGTCCCAGCTGTGCTGTAAGTATTGCTTCAAAATGTCACAGTGAAGTATGACAGCTCTATTTTAAGCAAGGTTTAAATGTACCGCATCGCATTTGGCCAACATTCATACAACACACTTGTCTGTTTTTACGCACATTGTGGATGAAGTCAGTATGTCGCACTATATCCCTTTTATATACCTTTTAACTTCAGTTACATCATCAGGGCTCCTTGCAGTGCATGTGAATGGTTGTAAAGCACATATGCAATAGTCATATTTGTATTTGATATCTCGACAAACCATATTGTAGACATATGGCATTATTTTTTTGCCATCAGAAATATCAAGCACTTCTTTTTTTCCTCACTCAGCATGAGACTGCTGTCTCTGTATGACTCCTCATTCTGGAAGAGAGCCTCTTCTATTCATATATAGATGGGGATATGAAGTCTGTTTTCTGGATATTATAGGACACAAAAGACATTTGGGATATAGGCCTCACTCCTAAAAAGCAGAGTAGTAAGGAACTAAAAAGAGTAGCTCCTTCTTATAGCTACTGATAATTCCAACTTCCCCTTTATTTTTTATTGTCTGGCTACGTGGTAAGGTCTATACTAGATTAGTCTTTTCAGGATACCTGCCTCTCTGCAACCGATATATGGTTCTACGTCCCAACATCAGTGTTACTAGGAATAAATTGATCTCTGTGCCATAATCTGTCCTGCCTCATACGTTATGCCCATTTATTTAAAATGGCACCCATATGCTTTTTTTGGCCATTTAAAAACAATAAGGGTTCCAATTAATACAACCACTATAGTAGGCCTTACAGTGTGTAGTATGTTGAAGTTGTATTTAGGTTAATAACATCTTAAATACTGCTAATCCTTACCAATTAGAGATTCACAAATGTAGGCTGTAATATGCAGAGAAGAAGCTTATGTCTTCACCTTCGTCATTTGTAAAATAAAATTCAAGCTTCAAGTATAGAAGTGTTATGAAAAATCTTACTTTTATTTTCTGCATACAGCTGTGTCTAAAGTGCCGGGCACCGGAGGTTTCTCCATTCGTCTCCCAAGCCTTTGAAGCCATCTTGAAGAACTGAGCTTCAGGCTTTGCTCCATGCCAGCTTTGTGTGACGATCCTCACCCTTCCTGCATGGAGACAGGACATAAGAACGCCGCGTGCGCATGTTTCTGCTCCTTTTCTAACCTGCAAATTATGGACCAAATATTGGAAATTGATTTTATGCTCTTACTTCCAAGCCTCCTTTTTAAACCCTTTGCTTCCATATGAACAGCACAGGGGTTAAACTGTGTCCTACTCTCATGAGTATGTTGGTGGCTGTCACCCCTTTTTATGGTAGATGCTGTATTATCTCTGTAAGAGGTAGGTTCTGTTGGACCCCATTAACTTAAAAAGAAAATATGAAGAATTTGGATTGAAATGTGTATATAATAAAAACTTTCATACGTGTGACTCTTTTTACCCTCATTTTTGTTTTTTTAATTTAATGCATATTGGTGGAAACGCATTGGTATGGAAAAGCAATTAGCCTTCTGTTTAAAACTTGGGTAGAAAAAATGCTGACCCTTTTAGGGACTATTCAAATCTTTGTAGTGTATTGCATTGTGTGCCAATGTGCACTGGGTTAAGGCAGGTCATTTATTTGAATGAGCTTCTTATGCACGACAACGCAGCCAACATCAGACCGGCACTATTTTTTCTAAAGTAGTGCACCACAATGCACAGTATGTATGTTAACGAGCATTGAATGAGTGCATTGTGATGCCATTCACCACACAAAGAGATAAATGGGCCCTTTTAAAAGTGTAATTTGTCATTATATGAAAATCAATCATTTAGAAATTATAATTTGGTCAAGCCCTGTTGTGTTTTTTACCTCCTCTAAAATGTCTGCGAAACCGGTTTACCCCTTTTGGATCTGCACGACCTATAGAGACATTTACTGCCTTCCCCAAACTAAACACCTGGTGTGAGATTTAATGCAGGAAAATTACTTTACAATTTCTGCTCTCATTTTTTTCCTACTATATAGAAATAGATCTTTCTGTTCACATAAATGCAGGGGGGAATTTACCAAGACTGGAAAAGACAGAATCTGGAGCAGTTGTGCATGACAACCAATTCCCTTTTTTCATTTTTAAAGTTTAGCTGAACAAATTGAAGAGAGAAGCTAGTTACT
>NW_017307744.1:297459-315989 GCF_000935625.1 Nanorana parkeri
TTTATAAACAGTTCACAAAGGGAACAGCTGTGTGAACAAGATTTACAGCACATTATGGCCACTCAATGGAGCCAAGGCACATAGGAAATTCCTATGCTCATCGGCTCCACCAAGTGGCCATAATGCGCTACACAGTTAATTTACATACCTGTTCACTATGTGTACAAAGCACACCTAGAGACATTTTACTGCATACTCTTGGTGTATACCTTTTTTATGGCATTCTCCAGCCTATGTCCACTTACAGAGGGCAATTCTTTGACTTAACAGCCCAATAATACATAGTGTTATAGATGCTCATATGACTGCCCTGATATCTGTACTATCATTTGCACTAACTACAATTGATTGCAAATAAGAACCTGGATTTAATTAGCCCTTGACTCTGCCTTGAAAAGTTGAGGTTGAAACCCAACTCCAGCCAAAACAGTTTTTTTTTTTTGTGGTCATTGTCCCTATTGAGAAAATTTCTCCTTACTTCCTGTATTGGTTACAAAGGATGTGAGGGGAAATCTCCCAAACAGAGATACAGCAGGGGTTAATCTTTGAATGTAATCTCTTAGCAGTAAAATGTGGTGATAGTACTTTTATGTAAAGCTAAGAAGTGATTCTCAATATTGGTAAGTATCCTACAATACTAAGTTTCTGGGCTTCTGATGTAAAGAGGGCCCCTGATGTGAAAGTGTGTTTGGGGGGCTTCTGATGTTAGAAGAGCTCTTGATGTGAAGGGGGATGCTGATGTGAACGGAGGGGGCTCTGATATGAAGGGTTTGTAAAAAAATGTGATGTCAAGGGGGCTCTTGATTTGAATGTATTCATTCCAGTGTTGGCTTTGCATCATTGTTCTGTAGCGACTTCCTGAAAGTGACAGCGATTGACTGTGCCTGTGCAATGTGTTGATATAGCCTCTTAAGAGTATCTATCAGGTGTGCATGCGACTGGGTGACCACTCACCAGGACAATTGGGACAAAGTCCTTACCCAATAACAAAAAACTGAGTTGGGTAACTGGTAACTTGGTTTCCAGGAATCTTCCAGGACAGCATCTGAGAGATAGTCTCCTCCCACCTGAAACAGGAAGCACATCATCCACATGAAATAAAAAGTGCTCAACACTAGCATGCCTCAGTCTATAAAAAAGAACGGAAGGATACTCCAAAGCATGGAAACAAATTATGTACATTTTCCTTAGGCGGGGACCATGCTGTCCTGGAAGATTCCTGGAAACCGAGTTACCAGCTACATAACTCTGTTTTTCCCAAGTCATCTTCCAGGACAGCATTAGAGAGAATAGGCAAGAACCCATACTCATAACTGCTTGCAGGACCTTGCTACCAAATTCTTGGTCTTGATTGGCAAACACATCTATATGGTAATGCTTGACAAACGTATGGAAGCTGGTCCAAGTGGCTGCCCTGCAGACTTGATCTGGCGTTGCCCCAGCCCTTTCGGCCACTGATGAAGCCCACACCCTGGTAGAGTGTGCCGTCACATTCTCCGGTGGAACCAAGTTGAACTATGGCCCTGCTATTAGTGAAGAAAAAATCAATTGATGGAAAAAACTGGTCATTAAGTATTTTCAGGCAGACAGCTGGCCTAATTTTTTGGGGACATAACGTTGCTGAACCTAGACCTAACTAATTGAAGCAACCCCAGATCATAACACTGTCCGAAATCCAGGTGGTGCCTTTTGGCCAGGTAGTGCATGTCACAACTAGGGATGCACCAATACTGATACTGGGATCAGTGGTGAGCCCACACAGCCCTGGTGAGCCTGCTCACAGCCCTGGTGAGACCCGCACGCAGCCATGATGAGATCCACACGCACTGCCATGGTGAAAACTGCATGCAGCCCTGGTGAGACCGCACGACCATGATGAGATTGCACAGCTCTGGTGAGATCCACATGCAGTCCTGGTGAGACCCCATGCACAGTCCTAGTAAGACCCGTACACAACCCTGGTGAAACTGCTCACAGCCATGATGAGACCGCACATCCCTGGGGAGACCCGCACACAGCCCTGATGAGACCACACAGCCATGATAAGACTGCTCACAGCCCGCTGTAACAGATTTACCTGTCCACGCTCTGGGATCAGCGTCCGACGCCACCTAATCCCACGGCGTCACGCTGCTCCTCCTTCCTCTACCCTGCAGTCACTTTAAAGACCTGCACACAGCCCTGGTTAGCCTGAACAGCACTGGTAGGACTGCACAGCCATGGTGAGATCGCACACAGCCCTGGTGAAACCACACGGCTATGGTGAGACCCGCACGCAGCCCTGAGGAGACCGCACAGCCATGGTAGGACTGCACAGGCCTGGTAAGACCCACACGCTGTAACAGACTTACCTGTCCACGCTCCAGGATCAGCGGCCGACACCGCCTACTCCCTCAGCGTCACGCTGTTCCTCTTTCCTCTACCCGGCTGTCAGTTTAAAGCCACAGTACCTGAAATGCTCAGCGTCTGGGAAATGTGTACGCTGAGCATTTTCCTCCAACCGCACTCCATCATGAGAAGCCTTCTAGACTGCTGCGCACCTGCGGGATCACCTCTCTGGACTACAAGTCTTTGCTTGTTAGACCTGCCTGGCGACTCTACTTTCACAATAGAAAGGAATGATCCTTTACCATACTAAAGGTGCCCATACACTGCACGATTATCGTACGATAATCGTATGCGATCGGTTTTTCGTACGATAATTGAGCAGTGTGAACGGAGACGTGCAACCGTTTCTACTGAACGGTCGCACGTCTTCTGTCGAACCAGCATGTTCGAAAACCTGCCGGGAATCGTACGATTCTCGGCTGGTTAGAACGGTGCTCGGAAGACAAATGCCGAACGGGCCGGTGTGCGCACGCGCACACTGCCCGTTCAGCATTGCGGTCACCCTGAGGGGCGGGCTTGCGATGATCGAGAGTGCGATCTGCCTGTCCAAGATAGGCAGAACGTACGTTTTATTAATCCCTGTACAACCATCGCAAGACCAAAGTCTTGCGATGGTTGTAGAGTGTATGGCCACCTTTACTGTGGATTTTCTCTGAAGATCTGTTGCTACTTCTCCTAGAGTGAACCTCTCTGCTGGACTCCTGACACTAATCAGCTTAACCCCTGCCATCCTGAACCCCTGCTACCCTAATGCTCAATCTGTGATACTGGATTCATTGATTCCATCAACACAGCTAACCGCAAGTATAACCGCATATTAAGTCCTATGTTATGTTGCAACATTCATACATCAATGCTAACATCTCAGGTGGGGGTTACTAATAAAGACTTATCAATCATATGTGGTTCACAAACTAATGTTCTGCTCACCATTCATGAGAAAAAAATGTCCTGTATGAGGTAATACAGATTTAACCATGCACGAGCTATTGGAGTTAACTCGCTCTTGAGGGGCATGAAGTAATACAACTGACTGCTCTAATTTATGGACTATTCTTAGTTAAATGTTAAATAACTACTGTATGGAGTAATACAGATATCATACTTACCTTTATCTGAAGTATTGAGGAAGACATTTCCCTTACATGCACTGTGTTGTGTCCTTGTTGCACCTAAACAAACTTCCATTGAACTTGGAATCACTTGCAGTTATATAATCTCACCTCCATGAGTATATCCTTCCACAGCTTAAATCCATACCAGGTAAAGATTCAACAATTTGCTTACATGCGTTTACACACGCAGCCCTGGTGAAACCGCACACAGCCATGGTGAGAGTGTGCAGCCCTGATGAGACCCCGCACAGCTTCCTGAGACGCCGCATAGCTCTGGTGAGCAACACAGGGTATAGAACTTCAAATTATTCTGCTCTGCTGTATAATGTATTGCTGGGATTTGTAGTCCTATATTGCTGGTGGTATTCTGCATTGCTGTATAATGTATTGCTGGGATTTGTAGTCCTATATTGCTGGTGGTATTCTGCATTGCTGTATAATGTATTGCTGGGATTTGTAATCCTCTATAACTGGTGGTATTCTGCATTGGAGTATAATGTATTACTATGATTTGTAGTCCTCTATTGCAGGTGGTTTACTGCAATGCTGAGTAGTCCTATATTGCTGGTGGTATTCTGCATTGCTGTATAATGTATTGCTGGGATTTGTAATCCTCTATAACTGGTGGTATTCTGCATTGGAGTATAATGTATTACTATGATTTGTAGTCCTCTATTGCAGGTGGTTTACTGCAATGCTGTATAAGGTATTGCTGGGATTTATAGTCCCTCTAAAGCCTGGAGTTAGTGGCAGTACTACCATGGTGGCAGCATTTGCAGCTGCGACCAAGCCCTGGCGCTCCACCACTGTCCTAAAATCATTAGTCTGCATTGTTTTAGAAAAACTGTCACATGACACTAAAAAAGAAAGTTATCGGTTGCTGGGATGTGTAGTTCTCTATAGCTTGTGAAATTCAGCATTGCTGTAAAATGAATTTCTGGGATTCCTAGACTTCTTTAACTGGTGGTATTCTGCATTGCTATATAATGCGTTGCTGGGATTTGTAGTCCTCTATAGGTGGTGGTATTCTGCATTGCTATATAATGCGTGGCTGGGATTTGTAGTCCTCTATAGCTGGTGGTATTCTGCATTGCTGTATAATGTATTGCTGGGATTTATAGTCCCTCTAAAGCCTGGAGTCAGTGGCAGTACTACCATGGTGGCAGCATTTGCAGCTGCGACCAAGCCCTGGCGCTCCACCACCGCCCTAAAATCATTAGTCTGCATTGTTTTAGAAAAACTGTTACATGACACTAAAAAAGAAAGTTATCGGTAATTGGTATCGGTGAGTACTTAAAGGGTTTCTAAACCCTCCGTTTTGTTTGCATATATATTTACGGCTAGCAAGCAGTAGATGTATGCAAAGTTTTTTCTTAAAACAAAACCCGCTTTAACAGCGGCTTAAACTTACCCCGTCTTCGTAGCTCGCTCCCGTCCAAGAATCCGAAACTGCTCGGGCAGCTGCAAAGCATCTTGGGGCGGGCGCATGCGCAGTTCGGATTTTCGGTCGGGAGACGAGACGAGACGCAAGGTAAGTCTATGCACGCGTGCACCCGCATGCAGATACCGCGGAACAGAAAGTGCCAGCAAGGACAGAGGAGTCAGCGATGGATCGGACACCCGCAGCACTGCTGGAGAGAAGGCTGGAAAGAAGAGGAAGATCGGATTACGAGACATCATTTAAGGTAAGTGCTAACATTAACATTGGGGGGACGGAAAACATTTTTTTACTTTAATGTCACTTTAAGGAAAAGTATCGGTACTCATACTTGGTCTGGAAAAAATGGGATCGGGTGCATCCCTAGTCACAACACAAATCATTCTGGTAGGCTATAATTGGAATGGAGATTATTCGTTATAGTTAATCATGTTTAACCTTCCTATTTTTGGGGGAGAAAATGCGATTACAGATTACAATTGCAATAGTAAATACTGGGAAATCAGATAAAAGCTTGCACTATCATAATATAATTCAGAATTGTATCCAGGATAGTGGTCTCCGTAATGATAGGCAGGTGATCTGTATAAAGGTAACTGGAAAGTAGTTACACTGCCAGTTCTGCAGAATGGAAACGATCGATGTCTCCCAGTAGAAAGTGTTGATGATAGGATGCCGCAGTTTAGACAAGGGGAGGAGGGGGCTTATTTGTATTCTGCAGCACGTGCCCCACAATCCTGCTGTGCTCAGCAAGAATGGAACAAGGGGGAGGAGGGAAAAGGTATACAGTCAGTGCATAGGAGGATGCTGGCTGGATGTGCTGTCGCTGTCCCTGGTGCTAAAGGTTAATGGTTGTATGTCAAGTTTGGGCGCAGAAAGGCACAGGGGGTAAGAACAAGGCTGTTTGTATCGTGTCCATCGCTCATCCTCCAGATAAAATATAGATCCATCTATACAAAGGGTCATTATTTATTCCTTGTGTAGCGAGATGGAATGCTTCTAAAATGTTATTTGTTTTTTTGCATTACTCATCATCTGTTTGTGCCCTGACTCACCCCCAGCACAGCATTCAGTCACCAGTGCTGCGACGACCTTGACCGATGACTCCTAAATCTAATGACCCATCGGTTGTTGCCAGCACCTCTTCCATCCATCCTCCGTTCTGATAAATGACAAGGCTCATCCCAATGATCACTCCATTAATTATCAGTAATACTTCAAATATTGTCCTTTATGCCACTACATCAATTGTGTTACCGCTTCTGTTTTAAAGGTGTCAGTCAATACACAAGCTGTTCTTTGCTGATGGTGCAATTGATTTAAAAAAAAATTGCCATTTGGGACAACAGTATTAATCATTCTGCATCAGTAGATGTGACCTTGCTTTAGTAATTACTCATAATGTGAACATGATCATTTCAGATGCTCAGGACGTGAAAGGTTTGTTTTTTTCATGGAAGCTATGACATTGACATTTTCTTTTACCTGTCTTAATGAGCTTTGAGGCTTATTCCTCTCTATGGTCCTCATGTACGATTGGTGTTTTTCATAAATGTAATTGCTTTGTTCTTACAGATGTCAGAATGAGGGTGTCGCATCAGTTTATAATGCTCAGATAATAGCAGCTCATGGCTGGAGATGGTCATGTAAGAAGAGGTGATAGGTGCAGATATGCTTGTATGAAGATGGCGCAGACGGTGCAGGTGGCAGTACTGGGGGCACCCAGGGTTGGCAAGACCTCTATCATCCGGCAATTTGTAGCCCAGGACTTCCAGGAGGAATACACCCCAACTGAGAGTCGGCAGCTGCACAGAGCCTCTGCAGTGCTCAGCGAGAGGATGTATGAGCTGCTCATCCTGGACTTACCTAACCTGCCTAGATACCCTGGATCCGCGGGACAGGTGAGGCTGCTATAAAGTCGGTTATTCTCGCACGTTACCAGGCTAGTTCCCGGAATCTGCCAAATTACTGACCTTGGAATATCTCTTGTGGTTTCTTGTTGTTAAAATGTCTGCAGACCAGAATAAATATAATGTGACCTTTCAGAAACTCTTAAAGAGGTGTATTTCCTCCAACATCAATTTAAAAGGTGAAAATTTCTTTTTTTTTGGTGTGTTGCATTTATATGTGTTTTTATGCTGAGATCTATGGGTATAGATGAAATAGTGTGCACGTGGATAGAAAACTGGCTACAGGAACGTGTACAAAGAGTATCGATAAATGGCACCTTTTCAGACTGGGCTGAAGTCATGAGTGGCGTGCCCCAGAGTTCTGTGCTGGGCCCCATGCTTTTTAACCTGTTTTTTAGATTAGATAGATAGATTTTAGATAGATAGATTTATTTATTTGTCACATACATAATCGTACAAGTATGATATGCAGTGAAATGCTTACACGACTCCAAGAAGGAGATTTATTAATGATATCGGGGAGGGAGTGGATAGCAATGTTTCAGTATTTGCTGATGATACCAAAATTGGGAGGGTAATACACATGGACTTAGACACTGTAACATTACAGGAGGACCTGGATAAAATAGGGGAGTGGGCAACTGTATGGCAGATGAAGTTCAATGTCGATAAATGCAAAGTAATGCACTTTGGGATTAAAAATAGGCAAATGGACTATACACTTATGTGTGTGCCACTAGGGAAGTCAGAAATTTAGAAAGATTTTGGGGTCATTGTAGACCACAGATTGAAGAATAGCTTGCAGTGCCAGGCTACTGTAAACAAATCGAGCAGAGTCCTATCTTGCATTAAGAAGGGAATGTACTGCAGGGACAAGTCTATAATTATGCCACTTTACAGATCACTGGTTCGGCCTCATCTGGAGTATGCAGTCCAGTTTTGGTCACCAGTGCTCAGAAAAGATGTCCTTGAGCTGGAAAAAGTCCAGTGGAGGGCAACCAAACTCATTAAGGGGTTGGAGGACGAGAGCTATGAGACAAGAAAAATGTTCAATGGTGACAGCAACACTATTAACAAACTCTTTACGGTTAACCCCATAACAAAGACTAGAGGCCACCACCTAAAATTGGTGGAGAAAGAATTTCAGCACACGGGGCGCAAGGGGTTCTTCTCAGTTAGAGCGGTTAGGGTCTGGAACTCGCTGCCACAGGAAGTGATTTCAGCTAAGAGTGTGGAATAATTCAAGAAACTCTTGGACAATTTCCTAAGAGACCTTAATGTACAGGGGTACAGGTGCTCCTAGGAGCAGGATCACACATGGATTCATATACACGCACACACTAGCTCAACCATAAATGCATACACGCAATAGGTTGGACTTGATGGACTTATGTCTTTATTCAACCTCAAATATGATGTAACTATGTAACTATATACATTTATATGCATTCCATTGTGATAAAATGCAAAAGTTGCATTTTAACGCATATAACTAAAACGCATATAAACGCAGCGTTGTAGTGTGAACATGACACATAGAGAACTAATGTTTTCTATGTGTCGTTGTGGTTACCAGCATTCATCCAGTATGGAAACATCAAATGGCAAAAATAGACCTTAATAGTGATCACTTATGGCTCTTCTAAATATGATGATGTATCCAGGAAATGTCAATCTAAAGGCAAATATGATATGAGTATAAACTTGCTCGCATTTAAATCCTTCTGACATTACGATCACCGCAGCCTGTTCTCTGCATTATGTACTTTTTGCTGGAAGGTCTGTTTATTTCTCATGGTAGCAGAATATAGTAATGTCCAGATGTCATTCATTTATCCAACACTCTGTGAGCCATAGGGACCTTTATACGAACAAGTGATTGGTTTATATACATTGAATCAGCAATCATCAACATTGAAAGCATTTTTCTTTATACCTTCTTTGTGGCCATTTTCCTTTTTACTATAAAACACAGCTCAGTGTCTTATTTTTCTAGCCAGCAATGCAAAATGAAGAAGCATGTCTAAAGGTATGAGATACCAAATAGAACGAGGATGATGTGTTCATTCTTTTGTGCATCTTACCAGTATGGCATAAAACAAAGCTTTTATTTAATTATATATTAAAAAAAGTATTGTCTAGAAATATATATTTTTTTTTTCTTTACACAGATAGGTACCCAATGTGCATTTATCAAAGGGAAGGTGGACTCGTTTTATAGTATTCAAATTGAGCGACTCTAGAGCAGAGGTGGCCCCCCAGCTGTTGTATAACTACAAATCCCAACATGCATCTGTCTCTGGGAGTCATGCCCGTGGATGGAAAATCTTGCAGTGCCTCATTGGATAGGTAGTTACACAATAGCTGGAGGGCTGGAATTTGCCCACCTCTGCTCTATTTATTTATTACAGGTATTTATATATCACTAACAATTTACGCAGCTCTTTACATAGTACACATTCACATCAGTCCCTGCCCTCAAGGAGCTTACAATCTAAGGTCCCTATCTCACATGCATACATACAGGGCTGATTTATACCGGAGCATGTCTCTTGGAGTGTGGGAGGAAACCGGAGTACCCGGAGGAAACCGGAGTACACGGAGGAAACCTACGCAAGCAACAGGGAGAACATGCAAACTCCTGGCAGATAGTGACCTGTCCAGGATTCAACCCAGGGACCCCCAGTAGTGCAAGGCAGAAGCACTAACCACTACACCACTGTGCTCTAGATGGATAATGGGAAGATATAGAAATTAAGAAGTTAAGAACTAAAAACATAGTAAGGGCATCAGGGCCGAATTTTCTCTCTCTGCTGCCCCAAGGCCAGGTTCATCAATGCGGCCCCCTACCCACCAACCCCCCCCCCATAGAGAATGGCAGACCTTCAGGCTGCATACAAGTTATCTCAGCGACAACGCCACCAAAATCACTTGTGCAAAACAAGCAGTGGCTTCCCCGCTGTACATTTAACTCTGCTTGCCCAAAGCAGGGCTAAATGTAGAAAACAACTACCCACCCGGCGCCCGGAACTGCATGTCCCGGGAATCCCATACCCCTGCTGCCCCTCTACTCCCTGCTGCCCCAAGGACAGGCCTTGGTTGGCCTTGTGGGAAATCCGGCCCTGAAGGGCATACAAGACTCATTATACTATTATTATTATTATTATTATACAGGATTTATATAGCACCAACAGTTTGTGCAGCACTTAACAATAAAAGGAAGACATTACAGTTACAATATAATTCAAAATAATAGTTAGCCCCGCCCTTGAGAGCTTAGACTAAATGCTCAGATTCTTGCACAATCGTGACCTCTTTAGGTGTTAGGGGAAGCTATTTCATGGTTAATTTAGGATTGGAATAGATGGTAAATTTAGGGGAGGATGGGGTGATTCCTTTAGCTGTCCCATCTTGCAGTGTCTAGAGCAGAGGTTGGCAACAATGGCTCTCCTGCTGTGGTGAAATTATAAATCCCATCATGCCTCTGGGAGTCATGCCTGTGGCTGTCAGTCTCGCAATGCCTCAGGGGGGCTGTAGTTCTACCACAGCTTGAGTGCCAGGATTGCCTACCCCTGGTCTAGAGCTTTCCTCCTCAACTACCAACCTACTGGCTAGTAAAGTCACCAATCATAGTGATCAGCCAACAGGAAGGTGCAGGAGATGGGAGGAAGCTAACTTTTGGCACGATCAGGAAGTGTTTAAATGTACATTTCACAGGTGTTGAAGAAGACATATACAATATTTACAGGTTCTGCTATGTATCTTTACATTGCCAAGAAGTGCATTAAGATTTAAAATACATATAACATGAGCTGTCATTTTCTAGTGTAAGTAGAAAAGAGAAGTTTATACTGGCCATACATTATTCATTAAAGATGATCTTTATGTAGATATAAAAGACACAAATTAATGCAGTTCGGTATTCATAAATACAGCATAATTTTTTTTTTAAATGCAGGCAATGTTATTACCTGAATTTGGCTTGTAGCAGTATCTTGCAATCCCAGTAAAGCAGAGCTCATGGTGGGAGAAGCAGCACGGGGAGCCAATCAGTTGTCCCACAGTATTCTGTGATAACAAGGTACACTATATTGACAAAAGTATCGGGACGCCGGCCATTACACGCACATGAACTGGAGAAAATGGCATCTCAATCTTAGTCCATAGGGTTCAATATTGAGTTGGCTTACCCTTTGCAGCTATAACAGCTTGAACTCTTCTGGGAAGGCGTCCACAAGGTTTAAGAGTGTGTCTATGGGATTATTTGACCATTCTTCCAGAAGCGCATTTGTGAGGTCAGGTATTGATGTGGGACGAGAAGGCCTCGCTCGCAGTCTCCGCTCTAATTCATCCCAAAGGTGTGCTATCAGGTTGAGGTCAGGACTCTGTGCAGGCCAGTCAAGTTCCTCCACCCCAAACTCGCTCATCCATGTCTTTATAGACCTTGCTGTGTGCACTGGTGCGCAGTCATGTTGGAACAGGAAGGGGCCATCCCCAAACTGTTCCCACAAAGTTGGGAGCATGAAATTGTCCAAAATGTCTTGGTATACTGATGCCTTAAGAGTCCCCTTCACTGGAACTAAGGGGCCAAGCCCAACCCCTGAAAAACAACCCCACACCAAAATCCCCCCTCCACCAAACTTTACACTTGGCACACTGCAATCAGGCATGTAGCGTTCTCCTGTCAGCCGCCAAACCCAAACACGTCTATCGGATTGCCACACAGAGAAGCGTGATTCGTCACTCCAGGGAACACATCTGCACTTCTCTAGAGTCCAGTGGCGGCGTGCTTTACACCACTGCATCCGACGCTTTGCATTGCACTTGGTGATGTAAGGCTTGGGTGCAGCTGCTCGGCCATGGAAACCCATTCCATGAAGCTCTATACGTACTGTTGTTGTGCCAATCTGAAGGCCACACGAAGTTTGGAGGTCTGTAGCTATTGACTCTGCAGACAATTGGCGACTTCTGCGCACTGTGCACTTGAGCATGCGCTGACCCCGTTCTGTCATTTTACATGGCCTACTACTTCGTGGCTGAGTTGCTGTTGTTCCCAGTTGCTTCCACTTTGTTATAATACCACTAACAGGTGAACGCGGAATATTTAGTAGCAAGGAAATTTCACGGATGGACATGTTGCACAGGTGGCAACCTATCACGGTACCACGCTGGAATTCACTGAGCTCCTGAGAGCGACCCATTCTTTCACAAATGTTTGTAGAAGCAATCTGCATGCCTAGGTGCTTGATTTTATACACCTGTGAGTGACCATGGAGGTGATTGGAACACCTGAATCCAATGATTTGGAGGGGTGTCCCAATACTTTTGGCAATATAGTGTATACTATAATACATGTAGAGATATGTGAGATATAGGAGGAGAGAGCATAGTGACAGAAAGACGTGCACTGCTCACCAGTCATTTTCTTTCACTGTGCAGCTAGGAGAGGGACAAGACCTGTAAATTTTATAGTGTTAGTTATTGCAGCAAGGAAAAATCATGTCTTTCGTCCGGCCAGGCAGGGCTGTGCTCTGTGGCAGGGCTGTGTTAGTACCTGCTGCTTCTCTTTTCACCGTCCAGTCACAGGCTGGGGGAGGGACAAGACCGATAAGTGTTATGTATCTGCAGAAGAGAGAATACAGGTCTCCTATACTTCCAGGCAGGGCTGTGCTCTGTGGCAGAGCTGTGGGGGACTGGATAGCCAAAAAACGTCTGTTTGCCTGGAGTTCAGCTTTATGCAATAGATATTACTCCTCACTGCTTGACATAAACACTGTATGGCAATATAGAAGTTTAATTTAGATTTCTGATTTTGTGGCTAATATATGAGATATTCTGCTGATTAAGCACTGTGGGTTTCATCATGAGTCTAGTTGCCTGGCCATACACAGATATGTTCAAGCAATTCAACCAATTTAAACACTGCATATTTGAAGGAGAAAGTCACCAACAATTACACGTGACGTTTTACCATCACACATACATGTTATTTCCAGATTATTCAGTGAACATTCCCTTTTCTCCCTAGAAAATAGAATTGTCCATTCAGTACAGGTGCACTGTTTGCAAATATCAGCCAGGACAGAGAGAGACATCAGTTTTGCCCCCAGTAGTTCAGTGATCCGAATGAGCACAGAGACATTTACCACCCATAGCTTTGTTATACCCATTGTGTATGGCGATGATTATTTGCAGTGGCAATGTGCAATGGCAGTCATTTTTCATTATGTACTGTAGGCTCTCATCTCAATGTGCAATGGCAGTCATTTTTCATTATGTACTGTAGGCACTCATGAAGGCGCAGATATTGCATTAACATAACTTATCCTGTCTTTGTTATTTCCCACAGGAGTGGATAGATCCACGTTTTCGGGGACTCCGTAACAGCAGAGTCTTTGTCTTGGTGTTTGACATCTGCAGCCCTGAGAGTTTCCACCATGTGAAGCAAATAAGGCAGCAAATCCTGGACAGGTGAGGGTCTTACTAACAGTCCAGAGTTATTAAAGGTCTATCTACACTTCTGTATTCCAGTAATGTGTGTCCTACTACGCGTGTTACCACAATGCGTGGTAGAGCACATGTAACACCAGTGCACCAAGGCAATGCAACTGTGTTCTGTGTTGTAGTGCATTGCCATGTGTTGCAGCACAAAAAAGGGTCATGTGTAATTGTCAGCATATTAAGGTATGTTGGCACACATTCATTTGGATGGGTTGCCTTAATAGAATACACATTAAGGTGCAACATAACACATGCGCAAATGTACTGCAAAGCAATAAATGGGCCCTAAGGGATTCTGGATGAAAGTGCTGTCTCCATTTGATTAATTAAAAGTATGAAATCAATAAAAGGAGATCAGGAATTGTAGAGAAAATATATGAACACGTAAAACGTTCTAATGTTCTCTTTCATTTCTAAAAGCATTTTTCTTTATGAGATAATCAATTGGTTTCCATTTACTGGCGATTGTACATTTCACAGAGATTGGCAGTATGGCTGCCCTCCAAATGGACAGTGCCGTCATAGCTTTGGGTTATATATTTTTATTTCACATTACTGGAAAATATAAGGATGTTAGAGATCATAAAGAAGGTCTATAACCATTGCATTGTAACAACTGCAACACTACCACCCTCCTGATAAAAGCATATACACATGTGAAATGTAATGATGACATTTATATTGCTCACACATAATGATCTATATATAATAATGCATATATAATATAATGATCTACATAATGCATTATGCACTATATTCCGATTTGTAACACAGTTCACTTAAAGCAGTGTTTGAATGACATTTAGCTTGCAAAAGCACTGTGTATTATAAACAATTGCTATTTTGTTTAAAGCTCATCTCTGGGCACAAAGCAAATGTAGCCCCAAACCTCTCTCCTCCTCTGCATAGGGTGCCCCAGCAGGATTTTGAAGCTTACATTGTTCCTGCAGCAAGATATGCTTTTTCTTTTGATATCATTACACCAGCTAAAGCCTGAAGGAGGGGTCCACAGCAGTGGCGGAGCTAAGGAACAAAGGGCCCTGGTGCAAGATTTTTTTTTTGGACACAGGGCACCTGAATGACATAGCATGCCCTGCAGTAATGAATATTCTAATAGCCCTCTGCCTACTGGGTGGGGTCTCCAGCCAACATGCCAGTGGGTACAGTACTGGCATAATGAACACTGTAAAACGTTATCCACTTGCACCCTTGCTGATACCAAGTAAAGGGTGTGCTTTGATAGGGAGAGGGAAAGGGAAGCAGGGATCTCCTTTGTCTCCAAACGCGGTCCGAACCTGAGCTATTCCGAACCAGGGTGTATCGCCTCCCGAACACGGAAGAAAGCCCCTTTCATGCCTTCCAATTAGCTGCTGTTGAGTAATTTCCCACCCATCCCTTGATGTAAGCATAGGGATGGGATGAATTGACATCATTGACCTTATATGGCTCCATGCCTATGAAAGTAAATTACATTTAGAACCTGTCCCACCCAGCTCCAGGCAACCAGTGTTGTCACTAATTGCCAGATGATGCAAATGCCACACACCCATCCATCCCCCCCTATAGTCCCCCCGCCCTCTCAGAGGATACCACCAGAGCTCACTCCTGCCGCCTTAGGCGTAAAAAAGGCTGGGGACGCATTTAATCATGGCAATTAATGTTCATTATAGCCTGGCAAACTATACCATGTGGCCTGGTATGGTGCAGGGAGGAGGGGGGGGGTGGTTGGGAATTTTGGGGGGAACCCCACGCATTTTTTTAAAACTTTTTACCTTGGCGTCCCTTCTAACTTTCCTACCAGCCCTTAAGGGTCTGGAATGGATCAAGAGGGATACCCCACGCAGTTCTTTTTTTATTATTCTTTTGTTTACATTTTTTTTTTCTGCTGGTTACTTCTGAGGTAGTGAGCAGAATAACTAAGCAGAATGCCTTTCGGCAGCATTTGGCTATTCACTCACTGCCGTTCGGTCCCTATGAGAATAGGGGTGAATGGTAGCGAGTGAAACCCCCCCCCCTTTTCCTGTGCACAGATTAAGGGTCTGGTTTGGAATTTTAGGGGGCACCCCAATTTGTTTTCCTTTTTTGGGCCCTGAGGTCCCCCTTAAAATTCCTACCAGACCTAAAGGGTCTGGAATGAATTTTATTTTATACATCAGGGGTCACTCCTAACATTCCTACCAGACCTAAAGGGTCTTTTTTTTTAAATTCTATTTTTTGACAACTTGCAGGGGATTTGGCTGTGCCGAGTCTAAGCATGTGCGTTCGGCTCGGCTGTTTACTTCGGCTGCTGTGCGGGCTATTGTGAATAGCGTGTACAGCAGCCCTTCCATTCACCTATACTGAAGAGTTCCTGAAGCCGAAGCAAGCCGAAGGATTAGCCGAACGTTTGGCTAAATCCTGCGGTTCTTTAGTGAATAACCCCCTAAATGTATATTATACATAATGTGCTCATCTAAATTTAAAGAAAATTGTATTTCTTGTTGCCCTAAATGGGAAGTCTAAGGCTAATGCATGTATGTGTTTTGGTTATCAGAGTCCACCTGTCACCAATATTATCTTTATATCTTACATGAGCTTTTAATATTAGTACTGTGGTGTTTTGGTTATCAGAGTCCATCTGTCACCAATATTATCTTTATATCTTACATAAGCTCTTAATATTAGTACTGTGTGCATCCATGTTTGTTTCTGCATGTACATCATTGGAGGGAGACCTGGAACCGATGTGTTGTCATTTCCTCATGTAGTAACCAAAAATGAGGTACATACTGAAGACAAGTGATGTGGCATAAAATGAGTGCATGTATTTGCTTTTAATCCTTTTACTTATGTTACATAATTGATAAGGGTATAAAAAGACACATTCATCAAGTTTAACCACTGTGTGTGTATGAGTTGTATGTGTTTGATCCAGAGGAAGGCAAGACAGCCTACAAGCATGAGCCAATTTGCTTCTAGATAGTAAAATAATACAATATATAATATAATAATGGCAATATCGCCTAATAACAACACAACACATCTATAATGCATATTGCCCTCTGCTTCCCAGTTGGTGTATCCGTCAAAGCAAATATTTCACGCCGTCTTCTGCTTGTCATTTGCTGTAGCACAAGCAAGCCCCCGGTGATTGTTGTAGTTGGAAACAAGAGAGACCAGCAGAAGCTTCGTTTTGCTCCACGGAATGTTCTCTCTGTACTGGTGAAGAAGAACTGGAAATGTGGATACCTGGAGTGTTCGGCTCGCAATAACTGGCACATCCTCTTACTCTTCAAGGAAATTCTCATCAGCACCACTGCAAGAAGCAGAAGCAAAACTCCCAGCATCTGCCTACAGGGAGCACTGCACAGAGAGCGCTGCAGTGTTATGTGAGCAGACCAGTTTAGAAACAGGATTGCCTCAAAGTTACAAAGACATTGCCACTACTAAAAGATATAAAGGAGGTTCAACCTTCTATGTTACATATGAGGTCTTCTCAGCCATGTGCTGGAGTGAGGAAGCCGCAGTCTATTAATGTTTGTAAGACAAGGGCTCCACAGCCAAATTGTAGACCTCTGACCACACATAGAAGCTGGTGACCTCCTTCTATCTGTCATGTCACATAAAATGAAAAGGGCTCCTTCACTGACACACAGTAAATCACTGCCATACCATTCATGATATACCAGCAACATTTAGGGGTTTATATTAATTTATACATAATGTTAAGCTAAGCATAGGTATTATATGTCACCTTGGTTCATGGGAAATTAGATAGAAGATTTGTAGGATGCATTCTTTGATATGTGCACCTGAATCATTTTCACAAGACTTGTTAGCAATATTTGAAGAAATAAATAATCATCAAAAGGCCAGAAAAGGATTATTACTTGTTTCTGTTGTTTTTTACTGACTGACTGCTTTTATTTTCTGTGTTGAAATGATAAAGAGAACCAGCACAACAGGAATATGTATATAGGTTACATTAATGTTCAAGCAAAGGCCTTCTATGCGAATCACACATCAAAGTATGTTTAGTCCCCTGTAAAATCGTGAGGAAGAATCTTTGTGGACCAAAGAAAATGATCAATAATGCAGCTAAATTGTTTCACAGATGCGTCCTCTAAGTAATACAGTTATCATCATTTCTGGTTCAGCTATTCCTATTTAAAGGGAAACTTGTGCTGAAAGAATGGGAAGACTCAAAAAAGAGAGCAATGGAAAGAAATGTGTGGGTCATAGAGGACATATCTTTATTATGCAACATTTTACACTTATGGCAGATAGAAGAAGTGAGGACAATAGTCCAAAAATCTGCAAAATTTAGAACACTGAGGAAGTCCTCAAGACATTTAAAATAAATGAAATAAAACCTGCATTACATGCCCTAAACACAGGGATCTGTGTCATCTTAAACTTATGGCACATATAAGAAGGAGGGAGGACAATAGTCCAAAAATCTACAAAATTTAGAAAAACGGAGGAAGAGATTTAAAGTCTATTTAAAAAAAGCATGCATTACATAACCTAAACACAGGGCTCTGTGTCACCACACACTTATGGCAGATAGAAGAAAGAAGGACCATAAATCTATGAAATTTAGGACACGGAGGTAGTCCTAATAAAAAGTAAAACAATGTCTATATCCTGTCCAGCGTAGGGATAGTAAAAAAAAAAAATTTAGCCCTCATTGATACGGTGTATGTTGATATATATAGCTTAAAGAAAGAAATTTATCTGGCCTATTAAACAGTCCATGTGTGTTTCATGTAAATCGCTGTCTACCCATTTAATGTGAACTCAAGCAAGGTAATGTGATGTTCTAGTAAGTATATTAGGATTCCTCCGCTCACAGTGGGATTTAATGGTGATGTGGTCTATTACCATGGGGATCTAGAAGTATTTGTGATTACCACTTCTTCATCATGAATAGTGGAGTTGCTATGGTTTTCCTTTTCTTGCTCATCTCATGACCCAAGTCATGTATAGAATATATTACCACATGTGGTTATAAATGAGTAAAGTGTAACCACAAACCAGAGTGTTACTTTAATATTTGATGTCAGAGAACGTAAGATATGTACCATCCCTGCTATAACACAGACTAGTCATTTGATGAAGGTTACAACCCTAACTCCAGCCAAATGGTGTTGTTTTGTTTTTGTTTATTTTTTGGGGGGGGGGGGGGGGAGGGCTGCG